>NC_137456.1:347050130-347284004 GCF_964235325.1 Thermobia domestica | reverse complement strand
CGGTTGAATAGCACTGGTCTAGCTTACCGTTTCCGCACTGTGCGCTGCTAAGAGCAATGGTAGAAAGCTCACCTATAATGTGAGAGGTTCCTAGTTAGATCACTGAGGTGCATGCGTTTATGGTGGACAACGTCATCTTTATGGGTTTTCTCGGGTTTCTCTCGTTTCCTCCCACATTCTAATTCCATAAATTCTTCCATAGTAATACACTTCCATTAATTATTCATGTCTTTAACATTTATACACGGCATTTTGAACGACATCACGTTGGAGGCCCTGGTGACCTCCCTAATTATCACAGGATAATAATTTATACCTCGTTGGAAAGCTTATGGAAGACTAATTCCAACAAGGTAACACTTGTGCAATTTCAGCCCTATTCGTAGAAGAAAAAGAAGAAGAAACAAAAATCCTTAAAAAATATTTTTTAAATAAGTAGAATTTGGGAGGCCCTGGCAACCCTTATAGTCACTCTGCGCTGACAAAATGAAGCTAATGTATAGGCAATACACTTGTGACGATACTTTTAAAAAGATGGTAGCCATTCCTCCAATATAAAGCGAGATAAAAGTTGAGAACGAAATTCCTATAAAAACGTCCTGTATATCATTTCCGAAGGGCTGTTGCAGACCTTCACGTTGTCGGCGCTGGTGACCTCTCTAATTAGAGTCATGATTCATACATCGTGACTTACGGAAAGCTTACAGATCACAGATTCCAACGAGTTAACACTTGTGCAATTTCCGCCCTATTTGTAGACATTGAAAAGACATCTTGTCTTATATGGAACCCTTCAGAAAATGAATGTAATTTACGAAAAAAAAAAAAAAAAAAAACTGAGACAAAAAATTGGTCTATTTTAGTCCTACCCTACTCCCCTCATATAAGCAACAAATACTTTTGCAGGGTATTAACATATACTGGACTACTTTGTTGCTTCACCTACCAATTTTTATAGCTGTACCCCAAGGGGGAATGTCCCCCAAAAAACCTGATGCAAAAAACACGAAATTTACTCTCTCCTTCTCCACCGTGGTACCCCTTACATACATTTCGGGCCTCCCAAATTCTACTTATTTAAAAAATATTTTTTAAAGGATTTTTGTTTCTTCTTCTTTTTCTTCTACGAATAGGGCTGGAATTGCACAAGTGTTACCTTGTTGGAATTAGTCTTCCATAAGCTTTCCAACGAGGTATAAATTATTATCCTGTGATAATTAGGGAGGTCACCAGGGCCTCCAACGTGATGTCGTTCAAAATGCCGTGTATAAATGTTAAAGACATGAATAATTAATGGAAGTGTATTACTATGGAAGAATTTATGGAATTAGAATGTGGGAGGAAACGAGAGAAACCCGAGAAAACCCATAAAGATGACGTTGTCCACCATAAACGCATGCACCTCAGTGATCTAACTAGGAACCTCTCACATTATAGGTGAGCTTTCTACCATTGCTCTTAGCAGCGCACAGTGCGGAAACGGTAAGCTAGACCAGTGCTATTCAACCGGGGGTACGTGAAGAGTTTTCTGGGGGTTCGTAATCCTAAAATAAGCATATTTCCCATATTTATTCAAGGGTCAGTGTGAAATTTCACAACTTCTTCCATTTCCATCAATTGTGTGAGCAAGGTTTTTCTGCACTAACATCAATAAAAACGAAGCATAGAAATGGCTTGAATCCAGAAGAGACTCTGATTCTCGCACTCTCGAAGATTTGATCAAGAATCGAGTAGTTGGCGTTCCGGAAACTAGTTCAGTCATCTCATTAACAAGTTAGTTCTAAACTTACTGTTAGTTTTTAGCATTGTTCTCAGTGTGCGAATTATCAGCGAGGATGAAGGATTGTCCTCAGTAGAATTGGATGTCTCCCATACGTTTTGAAATTTCCCATGTTAGTTTTTTTCGGATGTGTACTTTATCCCCCAGTAAATAGTCTTTTGATTGGTGCATTGATTGTACTTTTGTTGGGTCTCTATTTGTCCCTCCCCTTTTTTAATAAACAGAACATATATATATATTAAGTTTAATACGTTCTTTTAAACAGCTATAGGAGTACACAATTGGGTGGCAAACTGTGTCTAGGGGTGCGCGAGAAAAAAAAAAGGTTGAATAGCACTAAGCTAGACAACTGCCTATCTTATAATTGTGCCGAACATTTGAAAATCAACTGAATTGTCAACGTAGCTTCTGCTAAAGAAGATTAGGAGTACATGATCGAAACTGTTGGATAAATAGTGGCAAATTATTGGTTAAACCACATTGGGCCGTCTTGTTCTATTTTAGCTTCGCAATTATGTATTCCTGACCTGCATACCGGTCATTATCGTACTTTGCGCCTGCCAAGTGTGGTGCTAGGGAAGCCAACATGCCTCCCATGGGCAGCAAAGATCAAGCAACTTCCGTGAGGTTATGTTAAGAATCGGGGGCACCAAGAAGAAAATACTCAAGGAGACAATCAACTTGAATAAATCATGTTTTCAGTTATTAGGGTTTGTGGTGGACAACATGTGTCCGTAGTTTTCTCGGGATATTTCTGTTCCTCCCCACATTCACATAATACCAATTCTTCCATCATCATTCACTTTCTTTAGTACACTATCTTCCAGAAAATTCTTTGATTGATAATTTTATGTATAAACTTTGCATCTGGGATAGTATCCTCAATGTATAAGCCTTGCGTTAAATGATAATGTGATTTAAGGGTATAGAGCAGTAAGGATCCACTTTCATGACCTTCAAACATAACGAAAATGATGTGGCCCGCAGTACACCTCCGACGCTCTTATCCTTAGGTTTTTCCTAGTAAGTGTTCGACAGAAGCAGAAATAAATAAAATACCCATTTTTTATTCACTCAATTGTTCTGAAAAACAAAGATCGTTGAAAGTGAACTACAAAACTAAATGAAAATGCAAAGTGTATGTAAAAATGTTATATGTGGTCTCATGAATTGTGCGTTCATCCATCCAATGCATGAGAGATGCTGTTTTAGATTAACTAAGCATTAAGTTCTGTTCGTCATTCAAGAGACTTTGATTTATTGGCTCACCTGTCACCTGTTCCGCTTCTGCTATCAACATTCTGAGACTCTGTATTGACTGACATGTCACAGGCAAACGGAGATTAACATATACAACAGCCGAAGCTACTAGGGATGGCAAATGGATGTTGGTAATCCCAATCAATGCATACATAATGACTATCTGTTCGATCAAGTTCCTCTCAGTGAATGCATATTTTACGTTCTTCCCCGTTTCGTCTTCCCTCCTTACCACTTACATAAATACGCGGCTGGGATCGATAAAGTATTAATAGTGGTACCTTGCACTGAAGAAGCGAAAGGTAATTTCTTTTTTAGTTATAAGTTAAGGGATTTCACTGCCTTGATCTACTTCATACCTAATCAATATGCCTGTAATTCTTTAGACTCAATGAAATCAAAACGTTTTTTTCTTAAAGTGGGGTGTAAATGTATTCCTTACCCTTACGTAGTGAATAGCAAGCCAGACCTTGATACTCGTATACGCGGTCCTGAAGTTTGATTCCAGATGGGAGAGCATAGAATGCTCGGAAATGACTCAGAACCAACTTTAAACTGGAAGCTAAACCTATGATGGCTCACTGTTGATAAAGGATCTGATTCCGCGTAGCGTAGTTGATAACACTCTCGTATTCGGTGCGAGTGATCCCGGGTTCGATTCAGAGTGGGTACAAGTGGTCATATAAGTAGAAGCTTTTTCAGGCCAGCCGTCCTGAATGAGGTTTTCCTCATTCGCATCAGGCAAATGTCGGGGTGGTACCTAACATAAAAGTTCCAGGCCGCTTCCTTCCTTCCCCAATCCTTTCTTCCTCTCCAGTTATCCTAGGGGGCAGTGTGATCGCCGAGGGAATTATCCCTCATAGGTGATGAGCTAAGATAGTGATAGATGCCGAAAGCGCAGACGTCTAATTCCAAACCAGGTGCGTCATTTAGGGGGGCAGGGAGGGGCAATTGCCCCCCCTGAGTTTGAGATTTCTATAGATTTTATCAATAAAACAGTAGTAAATCAGTGAAATACGCGAAATTTTACTTATATCAAGGGGTTTTGCCCCCCCAAGCAAAATCTGAAATGACGCTCCTGTTCCAAACCCAAATAATAAAGGTGGGTGGCTCAGTGGTAGAACGCTTACCTCTAGTGCGTGGAGTTTCTAGTTTGATACCCGGCCAAGTAAGTTTGTGGTGGATAACATCATGCCATTGATTTTCTCGGGGTGCTTATGTTTCCTCTCACTTTCTCATTCTACCAATTCTTGATTCATCATCCACTTGCCTTACTCATCCGTCTCTCTCTGACCAAAGGCCAGAATCGTCGAATGTTAAACTGAAATATATCATTTTTCATTTCAAACTTTCAGCTATTTTTTCTGTTATAATGCAATAGACAATACTAATCCCATTGTTATTATATATATATATATATATATATATATATATATATATATATATATATATATATATATATATATATATATATATATATATATATATATATATCGGGTGGTCTAAAAATAGCACCCACGTACCCTAAAGCACTATTCTACACGTCAAAGTAAAGCGAAAATATTATATGATGGTATGCCCTCCGAGATCTCCTTCAGGTGCCATGGGGGATCAAGATTTCACAATGTAGCAACGTCGCAGATTAATTTGGACCCATTAGCATTACACTGCGAATACAACAAGCAGTTGAACTGATTGCTACACTATTAAGTGACGTTAGTGTCAATCAATATCGACTTCAGCTGCCATCTGGAAAGAATCGATATAACTATTTGATGAATTATATATATATATATATATATATATATATATATATATATATATATATATATATATATATATATATATATATATATTAGGGTGGTCCTTATTTATATGGGGAAAAATAAATTTAGGAATTTCCTTGGATTCACCCCCTAAAATGGTTCCATATGGGACAAAATTAAGCCAGGAGAAAAGTTAGATCCATTGAATAATTTTAAATGGTGCCCCAAACGACCTAAAATTTTGAATGCGTTTACAATACATAGTATATGGGGAAAAGCTGGAATAAACTCTTGTAATTTACAAACGGCTTAAGGGAATAGAAAGATATCCTGGATAATGGAACTAGAGGAAATGAACAACCTAACTTTGTATAGCATTATTATGGCGGCCATCTTAAAGTCCGCCATCTTGAATTCAGATCAAAAGTTTCAAATAGGAAGAGGGTCATGTTACATATCATTTTGAGGTGACGTTTTCCCAGAAGCACAAATCTCGTATTATTTTCAAGCTACCAATAATCTTGTAGGAGTTATTACGTGTGAAAAACGAAATGCTTCGATGTAATGTTATTTTATTGTAGTTATGGACCACAGATTTGTAAGAATTTTGGAAGTATTTTACATAAACTGGAAACAAACTGTTAGAGAAAGTTAAATCTTTGTTTCCCCATGAACTACCAATAAGTTTTTCCATCAAGATGATTCATAGACCATTATGAGGAAAAAGAAAAAAATATAACATGGAGGAAATTGAAATATCCCTTATTTATGTAGTACTGTAGCTTTGGGGTAAGTTTTCAATAGGTTTTCACTTTTATATACTACACAGTTCACTTTTGTCACATCTAGGAAAAGATTATCTATGAGAATTCACTATGTGCAAAATAAACTTTTTCTGATACTCATTTTTCGTAAAAATGATGTTGTAATCTTCTGTTAGTTTCACTCCCCTTTCTGCTGCATCGTTTATTACAGAGATGAATTTAACTATTGTCTTTCCTTGAAGATAGTCATTCTTATCTGACCATGAAATCGGATCACATTCAACAAACCTTTTGGGTATTTTAAATCTCACGAGAAAAAATTGTTTGTTGTATCAAAATCACTGATTTCTTTTTTCGCAAGAATTTTTATGGTACTATCCTTGCGTCAAGCCTCTTTGCTGCTTCACGGTTTCTCCTTGCAGTTTTAATTCTTTCAACCATTTTTTGTTTTTCCACTATGTTAACTTCATCATCAGAAAACTCCAATGCTACGTATTCCTCCTACAAGTACCAGAAATGATGAGAAAATTTAGAAAGAGCCACTTCAGATAATTCATTATCTATTTGCCTATAACTGTACAAAGCTTTCAAAAATTGCAGGTCTTGTAATGATGAATGGGATACTTGATCACATTTAAATTTAAAAAAAAAATGAAATGAAATCTTTGAGTTTTACGTCCCACGGTTATACCGGTTAGGCTAAAGGAGACGGTGAAGATGAGAAATGAATGAAATGGTGAAAGTGGGAGGAAACGGGAGAACCCGAGAAAACCAACGCACACGGTGTTTGTCCACCACAAAGTTCACTTGGCTGGGGCTGGGATCGAACCCGGAACCCCAAGCACCAGAGGTGAAAGCCACCGCGGCCCCACATTTAAATCAAGCTTGGACATATAGTCGTATCAGAAAAATTCATGCTCTCCGAAGACACGTTTCTATTTGCTTCGTTAAACGAAAATGTTGGCGAAAGAGAAATATTTTTAAACAGTATATTGCTTTTCCCATCTACCTTGCATGGTGAATTGCTCCAGGCAAACGAAAGAAAACTCTTCGAGGAAGTATGCCATCCAAGAATTTCAGTTCTAAAAATTTACTGTAATCTTCTCTGCGGTGTCCTGCTTCTACAAGTTTGATAGCAAAATTCAATACTTCATTTCTTACATCTGAAATGTTGTTCCTTACGTCATTTTCATCATCAATTCTGAAATAAAGTTAGTACAATCTATTTTAGACCAATCGTTCTGAAAATGCTTAAATAGTGGAACGTCCGATCCAGATGCAAACGAAACACAACACTTGTCAAATACACATTTTAAAACCAATTCATAAATGTAGTGTCTATAAGGAAGGTATAGAAGATCATTTTGGTGCATCTGCTCTAGCAGAATGAAAGCACCGTTCACATGACACATATTGCAGGGAATAGTGTGACAACAAACTGCCTGCACGAACTTTACCAAGTTCCATTCTTCAAGCTAATGAACTGTAGTAGAAATAATATGTTCGTTCTCCTCTTCATGAAGACAAACTGAGAACACCAATTAGCCTCTCATGAGCATCTCCTGTAATAAATATTGATAAAACCCGTCGATAGTCTCTCTACCAGTCAAATTCGGCAGTAGTTTTCCGTCTCATTGCACAACTAACGCACTTGATGCATTCCGAAATTGTTTTTGTGGTCTTATGCAACTTCGTTACGGATTTTCTCTCAGCATCGATGCATATTTATTACTAGTTCCTTTACTATTTATTACTAGTGGCCTAATGTTTCTGCCGTCGCTGTCAGAATATGTATTCTCGTTCTATCAGTGGACTTGTATCGATCAAGAGCAGCAACCTGTCTTGGAGTTTTAAAATTAGTTTTTCCCCTTTTACATCTCTTGCAGGGTCCGGGCGCACACAGGCACATATTTACATTTTATCTTACATACTCAACTGGGTTTTCCTCTTCATTTCTTGAAATGCTTACCTCCGTGTATTTTGGTGTAAAATTCATACAAATCATTTTCAGAAGTGCACTTTTCTTTTGCGTTCCTCTTTCTAATGAAGCCGCGCATATCCCTCTTGTTCTTTTGGAGCCAAACTCATGTCTTTACATTTAGTTGTGTAAGAGTTATTACTTGTGATTGTGAAAAAGAGAAATATTTTCACAGGTAATAATTCTTAGACGACTAAGGGTATCTTTAAAATAGTGCCACATTTGTGTTTCTGGTGAAACGCCACCTTAAAACGATATGTCACACGACCCTCTTCCTATTTGAAAATTTTGATCTGAATCCAAGATGGCGGACTTCAAGATGGCCGCTGTGACAATACTATACAATATTAGATGTGTTTCTTCCTCTAGTTCCATTATCCAGGGTATTTTTGCGTTCTCTTAAGCCGTTTCTAAATTACAACATTTTATTCCAGATTTTTCCCATGTATTATGTACTGTAATCGGATTCAAAATTTTAGGTCGCTTGGGGCACCATTTAATATTATTCAATGAAGTTAATTTTTCTCCTTCCTTAATTTAGTCCCATATGGAACCATTTTAGGGGGTGAGTCCAAAGAAATTAGGAAATCAAAAATTAAGGACCACCCTAATATATATATAATGTAGATTAGTTTAAGAGTTTATACGCCAAATATTATCTCCCGAAATACTGAGACTCGTGACATGATCTATTCCTCAAAAAGATGTAAACTTTCTTTTCTTCCTTAAGAGTTTTCATCCCAGCGAAATTAAAATACCGCTAATTTTACAGTAATTATGTGATATCTTCAAATAGATAAAATATAATCGAAATGTGGAACAAGAGACAATATTATTTTACATGAGAAACCGTTATCACGACTCACTTATCTGCTTTCGATTTCGAGCCATTTTGAAAAATCGGCAGTTATTTTCGCGTTTCCAAACAACTGTAAACGGAAAGCCACTAGGTGACTTGTGATAACGGTACCTCACGCAAAATAATATTGTCTAGGGCGCTCTTGTTCCATATTTCAATTATCTTTTATCTATTTGAAGATATCACATAATTACTGTAAAATTAGCGGTATTTTAATTTTGCCAGGATGAAGACTCTTAAGGTATATAGAAATACTATTTAAAAAAAAATACCGTTGCGCTTCTAGCAAAAGAAAATTTATGTTCAAATCTCACGTTATGACCTAGACGTAAATGAATGAGTCATTTTTACTATGTTATATGCAAGTTTAAATTTTCTTATTTCCATCTTTAAGAGCAGAAGTTTCCAAAACGCGGAAACATGCATTCCCTTTCTTTTTAGTTAAATGCTTAAGTACAAAATTTCACACCTTCTTCAACTTAAGAGAGTCGTTACGTTAGGCGTTTTCTGAATAACAATGGGAAATTTTAATGTTATAGAAATCAACCCCTTAGGAGCTTAATTTTCAAAAACACTAAAAAAAATTACTTATTCTTTTATTTCTAGTTAAAGAGTTCATATACCGAATTTCACATCTCCAGCATAAGCAAATTTATTTTGGGCATTATTTGAATAAGCATTGAGGAAAATGACTATTTAAAAAAAAAATCCTCCCTATCCCCTTCTATGTATAGAATTTTGAAAAACGCTGAAATATTTTTTCACTTATTTTAAGCGGAAAATTTATAGACTACGCTAAGTTTCATTTCTTAAGCTTCAGGTATTAGCGAGATATACTGTTATTTAAAAAAAATACGGTATGCATTTCTAAGAACTTTTCCTTATGGTAACAAAATGAATTTCCTAAAAATTTCACACCTCTGTCTGTAGTACGTAGTAAGGGCTGGGCGATGACGAACTATTCATTTCTCTTTTATTTATTAATCGACTTTCAAAAAAAAAAAGAAGAAGAAGAAGAAGAAGAAGGTTCTCAGTTTGATCTATATGTGTAAATGTATGTTGATAGTGTGTAACGTGTGTGTTTAATAAATAATATGAAGAAACACATCGTCACTGTTCAGGGTCACAAAACGCTACCCCCAGTATTTCAAATGAGAGGGTAATCAGCGTTTATCGAAATTAATTAATCAGATTAAAAAGACTATTTTTCAATAAATGCAGAAAATATCTGTTGCTAATCAGATAACAATTTGGTTCAAGTGTTCAATTTCTTAACACACAAAACTCTAATGCACGTTTTCGTCAACGAATCTAAATCGTAACATTAATGACAAGCCGCATGTAACAGCACAATCGAATACAAAGAACATTAACAACCAATTCAAATTGAAAGTAATTAACAACTATCCTATAAGTTAAATGCTCCTATCTCTTTACTTCAGAATTTATGCAATTTTAATGTAATTTATGTAATTTTAGCACTTTCAGTACAGATTACTAATTCTGAAAATAATTTAATTTCGGAATATCTACTCTATCAACATATGAATGGATTTTAAAGATATTTCAATATCTCCGACTCACCAAATTATGTTAACACATAACTCGGGGTACATTTCTCAATAACACAAATAATAGTTGTTTTTTTTTTAATTTTTTTTAACTGAAGTCAAAGATGAACGTTAGAAAGAATATTTTACTTATTTATTTATTTTACAGCACTTGGTCAACACAGGTTCAACCAATTTCAATTTTCCTTTTAAAGAATATTTTATTTATTTATTTATTTTACAGTACTTGGTCAACAAAGGTTCAACCAATTTCAATTTTCCTTTTAAATAATATTTTATTTATTTATTTTTCAGCACTTGGTCAACAAAGGTTCAACCAATTTCATTTTTCCTTGAAATCTGACGCAGTTCGTGCTAACAGAATTTCACACAGAGGATTTTATTTTCGGCTGCAAGATGGCAGTGTTACGAATTTTTCACTGTTATCAACTGATGTACCTATAATATCTGACATTATACTTTTTTTCTTGCACAACTTTTAATATAGAACTTAGGCAGTGATGCCAATTTAGGCTATTTTTGGCTAAATCTAGCCTATTTGGAGAGGCATTTAGCTATTCAAATCTACGAAAGGCTTATAGCCTTAAATATAGCTTATTTTATGAAACTCTTCTGCCATTTTTGGCTTTCTTCTTACCCGCTAAATTAATTCTAAAAATACTATATCTTTGAAAATAAAGTGTATTTTTTTTTTAAAAAAAAAAATAGCCTATTTGTCATTATAGTATATTATGATTTGAATTATTTTCTCTAGACAGACGGTGTTTTATTGCGCAACAAACACTTGTTTTTCGATTCTTCTTCTCTCTCTCCACCCACAGATTTACAAAGACTTAACAATACTTATCGACTCAGAAAGAATTTTAATGTCGCTCCCATGACGGCTCCGTTCGCTACTTTTTAATTATTTTAATTTTCGCATTTCATTGCAAGAATTATCTAATACAAATTTTGTGAACTGTTCGGTTCGTCAAGTCACAGAGATTGTATTTTTTTTTTAATTATAGGAAACATAGGATAGGCCTATCTACTTAGCTTGAAAACTCTCAATACAATAATGATGATTCATGTGGGTGTACTGAGAAATAAGAAGTGTTTGTAAGGACTATGACCTGCCGAAAGAAGTATTACTGAAAATTTAGACAATGACAATCTACACAAACACAACCAATCCACAATCCAACGATGGTGTATCCAGTTCCAGCTCCTCGGCTAGCTGCGATGTCATCGATGATGACATATTTTAATCCAACTAGTAACACGGCTGTTGACTTTCACGAATCACATGAGTTGCTGATGGATTTTTTGTCATTTAAAGTCATGTATGTTGCTTGATAATCTTCAACAATAAAATTCAACATTTCAACTTTTACTATAACTCACTTATAATCCTACACACATAAAAGAGTTTAAAATCTACAATGTGGGTTATAGGTTATCAGTTCAAAATATAGCCATTTTGTGCGTAAAAACGCTTATTTCTGAAGGCCATCTAGCCTTTCTTCAGAGGTTGTTGGCAACACTGCATTTAGGAACAACGTATATATGTTCCGGATTATCTCGACAACCGTTGGTCATATTTCGATGTGATTTTTCACTAATCGAATAACCTGCTTCCAAGGAAGGTTTATAGGTATTTAAAAAAATAATAAATCATTAATTATTATTGTGACGTCCTTGTGACGTCAAAGGACTTACTACTGCCACAGTACACCAGGGTAACTTACCCTAAAATATGCTGCAACCAGAAATTCCACAAAGGAATGTGGGTTGCATACAACCACGGGTCATGAACAATTTTCAGCCAACTTTCTCCAAATGATTTAACGTTTTTGATGAGTGTTTATAGGTCATTGACGATGTCATGGCTGCTGTCATGAAGGCTCAAATTTGATCAGAATATCGTCCACTTTCTCAGTGATTGATAGCCCATTGGAAAAAGCATCTTGAACATTGAAATTTCCAGAAACAAAGTGTCTGAAGTGCCTAAATATCTGCAAGCTTACTAACAACAAAATGGCTGAAGTGCCATTTAGCTCTCTCTTATTACCATTTTAGCTCTCAAATAACTGCCCATTGAAAATGAAAAATAAAATGGAATGAAATCTTTGAGTTTTACGTCCCACGGTTATGCCGGTTAGGCTAAAGAAGACGGTGATTATGAGTAATGAATGAAATGGTGGAATGAAGAAAGTAGGAGGAAACGGGAGAACCCCAAGAAAACCTACGAACACGGTATTTGTCCACCACAAAGTCCACAGGGCACGAGCTGGGATCGAACCAGGGACCCTAAGCACCGGAGGTGAACGCTCTACCACTGAGCCACCGCGCCCCCCAACTACCCATCGAATGAGTGGCTGAATCATCTCTAATCAATGTGTGTAATTATTGATAAAACACTTTTGATCCTTCATATAATTACAATTACTTTTAACTCACAACAAACATACAAAAAAAAAAAAGGAACTGGAGATAATATGTACCAAGCTCGACCGATTTGGTTTTGTAACAGAATAGAATCCAGTGGCGTTCTTTGTTTTAGTGGCGATGAACCTCGGGTTTCTTAAACTATACAGTTAATTAATTATAGAAAATAGAGTAGAAACTATGTGCTATTTGGTAAAAAAAAAAAGTTTCTAATAATTCACTTCTAATATCATTCTGATCGTCTGAATAAAAGCCATAAATATATTGTAGCCATGCAATGTAGCATGAAACTGTTTCTTAGAGTTATTAATGTTTTGCAAAAGTACAATTACAAAGAGGAGAAAGAGGGAGAACGAGAAAAGAGTGAATTGTAATGGAATGGGTTGAGTCGGCACCTTTTCTGAGAATTATGCTTTATAAACGGCAATATCATTAGTGGTAGCGTGACTCAGGGCTTTGATGAAAGCAACATTTTCTTTTTTTTAATTCAGCGCAGAAATAAAGGAGAAAAAACCGTAACTCGTAGTTCATAAATCCGTCCTCAGAAGGAATAAAAGAGGAATTAATTCTGTACAAGCGGTGCGTTCTCACGCATGTTACATGTAAACATAAATGGCTCACATGTCAAAATGAAACATTTCAAATTATAAATATAAAAGCATATCTACGTGGTTCTTTATTTCGTCTGCACAATCAGCGAAACAAATCCAAGGTAGACGCAGATGTAGATATATATAGTAAGTAATTTCCTTGTTATGTTTGTAAATTAATCAAAAAGTTGAATATTTTCTGCCTTTGCTTAGAACATCAACAAAACAAATTATTTCTCCTTCATTTCAAAGCACTTAAAACCTAGAATATAGTGCCTTATTGGCGTAAACACGTTCAAGTCTGCCGTCCACTCACATCTAATGGGTAGTTTGTGCGACTTTGGTGCACGGGTTTCGGGGTCAAATTTCTGATGGGACAGCATTGAACGCATTAACGGTGGCTCATATTTCACCTTAAATTGTAGGTCCATGTCGCGTACAGCCTCGGTGCTGACAAGGGACACTAAACTCCAACTATAGTGACTGCAACAAGTCGTGAAGTCTGGGCTCTACACCAATCATAGAAGTGCTTTTTGTCTCATATGTTATGCATTGGAAGAATTGGGTTCGATTCGTCGTGCTGCCTTCCCTACGCACACTTGAGAAAAAGTGAAACAGTAGAAAAGCCTCGTTGCCAACGTTGCCAAATTTTGTAGATATGGCAAACGAGTGAAAGAAAAAAAGTAGTATTTAAAGAACTATAACACTAATACTGACAATTATTCGAATTAAACGATAACAATAATAATACCAAATTTTAAAAATCAACAATAACAAAAAACGAAACATGGCAGCTATCCGACAACACTGTATCGTCAGGAGATGTTCTCCCTACAGCGCGAAAACGACACTGGCAAAATGTTATGAGAAGGGGTTGACGACCTGGACACACCCTTGCATTCCATTGAGTTGCTGAAATTGACAAATCTATGTCAAACTTCACGACTCCTCGCGATCACTATAGTGTTGCCCGCGAAACGAAAATTATCATGTTCATCTAGTCTCAAAAAGCAAACACAAAGTATCCTTTATTTTGAAATTCGAGAAGAAACCAGAAACTTCGCCAGTCTTGTTGGTAACAGTGGTTGATCCAAATCTTACTTCTCAAACACTGATTTTGTGTTACATAATGCATTGTATAACCCTATTAATTGATAAAGTGATTATGGGAACACAATGAAGAGCAGTTATCAGCGTTTGATGATACGCAAGTCATTATACAATATAGTCAAATTTGTTTGTTCCAATTTACTCATTTCATGTATATTTTTCTTTTACCATAATTTCTTGTCCTTTTAGCATTTCTTGTTATTTTGTCAATTTTTTTTCTTATCTTGATAGTATTTGTTTTTCTATTAATTCAGTTAAGAGCTTATGATCATTATAAATTAGTTAATCGTATGCGTAAATTATAACAATACCATATTTTACTTAATATATACGTATTTTATCATTGTATTACGTAAGATATGTAAATACAATATAGGATATCATTTTTTTCTAATATGTATAGATACTGTAATAAAAAATATCATTGAAAATATTAAATGGAAGGAATAAATTACTGTCAAATATTGTAATTTAAGTTTGAAAAATTTGTAGAATGATTGTAATATATTGACTTATGAAATTAATAAACAAGTAATTTAATGGACAAAAAATATAGTCCAATAATAAATATGGGTTAAGTGTTGTTACGTAACATTCTTCGTGGATATTTCATGACACAGAAGGATTCTGATAGCTTCTAAATGAAATTAAGAAAAAAGCATCACAGCATAAGTTTTATACATACATTTACAAATCGAGAAAATATTTTTGAGGAATTGAGATGAAAAAGATAAGAAAAATCTTTTTTTTTCTCGTCTCGTCTGTTCTCGAATGTAACTAACTTCAATTAAGCAAACATTTTATTAACTCTGTGGCCTATGGAAAGGTGTGAGGGTCGTGGCATCTACCGTGCCGACACAAGATGTAACTGGTTATGAATGATATTAAAGGCAGACCCATAACTCATACCTATTGCACATATACTTTCAATACTAATCTTCCTGTCTTACATTATAATCTCAACTTTTTCTGTCAAGGCGGCGTCATCAATGAAAGATGGTCTTCCATATTTAGAGGTGTCCGTAGTGGTCATATGTCCAGTTTGGTATTGCCGTTTCTACTTGGAGGCCATCTCATAGAATGGGCTTTCATCCCCATACACTTCTTTCATGCCAGTAGCGAGCCCCAAAATGTAGGGGGGCGGTAGAAGTTAGGGGGGGGGCGATCCAACTATATTACAGTTAATCACCATATATAGTTCATTTGCAAGCCTATCGTAAAAATTTTAGAGGGGGCCAGTAAAAATTTAGGGAGGGCCTGACCCCCTCGTGGATACCTGTGTGTTTCATCTCTTCATGGATCTGCTTTGCTGATTTTTCCTGAAGATGGTTTACCTGATGATTTACCTTCAATGATTTACCTGAAAAAAAGAAAAAGAAAAAAGAAATTGTTGTAACGTGTCTAGAATTTACATAGTAAACATACAAAGACCTAACTATAAAATGCATATCCGAGAGGGTACGTAGTTCGTCACCTCGTAGGTGATTGCACACAGTTTTTGATATCTCCTCGTACATGTTTTAGCTTGAATTTTAATAAGGAACTCTCAGTTGGCGTATTAAAGTGCCTGTTTGTTCACATAACAAACCAATGATATTGAACTACTCAAGAGTTACTTGAATATGCAATTCCTCGAAACATTGAGTTGAGTTGGAACAGCTCTCATCGCTGCTGTATATTATTTGTTTGAGAATATTGCAAAAATACAAATACTGTAACGTGAAAGTGGAATTCGCGAAAATGTGGCGATTGTACCATGCACTAACCACAATGAGATAAACAATTATTTTCTCTAATTAAATGTGGACTGTATCGCTTAATTTCAGGTTTCTGGCAGGTTATTGGGTTAGAAGGTAGCCAATTCAGCGAAATGAGAAAGGGGTGTTTGTTTGGAAAGAGGACAAAACGGAGTATGAAATATTGTCCCATGAAGTGTCTGGCGAGAAGGTAATTAAGGATCATAAATTACTGGCCCGGAAGCTCCGAAAAACAAAGAGGCTCTGTGCGACCAGCAAAGATTATAACAGAAGCTGTTACAATGGAAATTCTCTGATTTCCAACCACTTTTATTTCTTTTCATTTTTTAAAAATCTTTTTCTCACTTTCTCTTTGTTAACGCCTCAACGCTATAAAAGTGGGACGTGAAAGTATTTGAGAAAGATTGAAAATATATGTTTCAAAAAAGAAAAAGGCAAAGAATGTCTTTTATCTCATTTGGACTCATTGATTCATATTTAAATCCTTTGTCAGCATCAAAGGTGTATTGGATTTTTGCTACAATTTAATGTTGAATCTGAACCAGTGTGGAGCGTTCGATTCTCTATCACCAGCAACAGTAGGGTTGCGGTAGCGCAGTGGTAGAGCGTTCACCTCTGGTCAATGGAATCCTTGATCGACCCCACCTCGCGCCAAGTTGAACTTTGTGGTGGACAAACACCGTGTACGTGGATTCTTCCGTTTCCTCCCACTTTATTCATTCCACCATTGCATTCATTTCTCATCATCACCGTATCCTTTAGCCTAGCTGGTATAACGGTTCTTTTCATAATAATTAATTATTGAGCCATTAAAATGCCAACTCCGTCGAATAATAATCTATTTATTTATATTTTTGTTGTTCTTACAACGACATTCCCAAAATCCTATTATTTAAAACATATAAAACATATGAATATCTTTTTATATCGATAATATAACTAACATATTTCTTTTTCTTCTTCTTCTTCTTCTTCTTCTTCTTCTTCTCCGAATTATATAATCAGCCTAGTACATATTTTGAAATATCTTACGCCCCAAAATTACATTTACAAGTAGTAAAAATATACAACGTACTGTTGTACCGGCATAACCGTGGAACGTAAAACTTAAAGATTTCATTTTCTTTCATGATGAATCCAATCTAATTTTATCATTTTTCGTGAGAATATAGGTGACAGCATTTAAAAATCTATTTATCTTTTTCTTCTGCTGAGAGTAACTCCCTTTCAATATTACACAAACATAGTGTCTTATATTATTGGTCCTACTCCCCAAAACCTTTGATCTTTCCCAACAACAATTTCTGGATGCGCGCATGACAGAAATCAAACCTGATATCTCATACACAAAAACCTCTGAATCCATCTACTAGAGACCTCTGAATCCATCACTATGACTTTTTGGACTTTCTAAAAATTATTCAAATGTCAATAAAAATGAAATACGAAAGAGAAAAGAAGGTATACCTCGATATACGAGATGAATTCATTTCAGAAAATTACTCGTACGTTTAGAAATCTTGTATCCCTACTCGAATCTTTCCATAGAAAATAATGGAGATCGCATTATTTCTTACATAAAGTTACTCTTATCTTTGGAAATCTCGTATTCGTAATCATTTTTTTCCACAGAAAATAATGGAGATGGCATTATTTCTTCCGTAAAGTTACTTGTATCTTCAGAAATCTCGTATCCCTACTCGAATCTTTCCATAGAAAATAATGGAGATCGCATTATTTCTTACATAAAGTTACTCTTATCTTTGGAAATATCGTATTCGTAATCATTTTTTTCCACAGAAAATAATGGAGATGGCATTATTTCTTCCGTAAAGTTACTTGTATCTTCAGAAATCTCGTATCCCTACTCGAATCTTTCCATAGAAAATAATGGAGATCGCATTATTTCTTACATAAAGTTACTCTTATCTTTGGAAATATCGTATTCGTAATCATTTTTTTTCCACAGAAAATAATGGAGATGGCATTATTTCTTCCGTAAAGTTACTTGTATCTTCAGAAATCTCGTATCCCTACTCGAATCTTTCCATAGAAAATAATGGAGATCGCATTATTTCTTACATAAAGTTACTCTTATCTTTGGAAATCTCGTATTCGTAATCATTTTTTTCCACAGAAAATAATGGAGATGGCATTATTTCTTCCGTAAAGTTACTTGTATCTTCAGAAATCTCGTATCCCTACTCGAATCTTTCCATAGAAAATAATGGAGATCGCATTATTTCTTACATAAAGTTACTCTTATCTTTGGAAATCTCGTATTCGTAATCATTTTTTTCCACAGAAAATAATGGAGATGGCATTATTTCTTCCGTAAAGTTACTTGTATCTTCAGAAATCTCGTATCCCTACTCGAATCTTTCCATAGAAAATAATGGAGATCGCATTATTTCTTACATAAAGTTACTCTTATCTTTCGAAATATCGTATTCGTAATCATTTTTTTCCACAGAAAATAATGGAGATGGCATTATTTCTTCCGTAAAGTTACTTGTATCTTCAGAAATCTCGTATCCCTACTCGAATCTTTCCATAGAAAATAATGGAGATCGCATTATTTCTTACATAAAGTTACTCTTATCTTTGGAAATCTCGTATTCGTAATCATTTTTTTCCACAGAAAATAATGGAGATGGCATTATTTCTTCCGTAAAGTTACTTGTATCTTCAGAAATCTCGTATCCCTACTCGAATCTTTCCATAGAAAATAATGGAGATCGCATTATTTCTTACATAAAGTTACTCTTATCTTTCGAAATATCGTATTCGTAATCATTTTTTTCCACAGAAAATAATGGAGATGGCATTATTTCTTCCGTAAAGTTACTTGTATCTTCAGAAATCTCGTATCCCTACTCGAATCTTTCCATAGAAAATAATGGAGATCGCATTATTTCTTACATAAAGTTACTCTTATCTTTGGAAATCTCGTATTCGTAATCATTTTTTTCCACAGAAAATAATGGAGATGGCATTATTTCTTCCGTAAAGTTACTTGTATCTTCAGAAATCTCGTATCCCTACTCGAATCTTTCCATAGAAAATAATGGAGATCGCATTATTTCTTACATAAAGTTACTCTTGTCTTTGGAAATCTCGTGTCCCGCATGGAATTTTCCCCCTCAAAAAATATCAGGTTGTCTAATAAGTATTGAGTATTTAGAGGTCAGCATTGGAAATACATTTATCGTGATTTGAATATAGCACTATGAAACATTGCGCATAATTTTGTTCCGTGATCTGCCATTTATCATCCGATCGCTATAGAACTGCTGTGGTTTCTGGTCAAAAAATTGTGACACTATGGTTTTCACAAGCCTATTTAAAACTAACTTAACACAATTCAGGGAATTCTCCAGAGATCGAAACAAATAATAGTCCGACGGCCATTTGATCGTCATGTTGAAAATTTGATCGAGATCGATCGATCGGATCAAGCGGTACGAAGCCACAAACATAGTGAGAAACATAGCTTCAGCTCATTTTCTCGTGACCTCATGAACGGAAATGATTAAAAATAACTCCATGGAATTTAACATCCTTAAATTAGTATTAAAAATGCAATTAGGAACTTGTGTAAATGTGGTTACTTTCTTGGAGGCTCAGGTGGGCAGGTCATGTAGCCAAAATGGAAGAAAGTAGGGACACTTTCACAGTCTTAACTGGAAATCCAATCGGAAAACAACCATTAGGAAGACCTAGGCGCAGATGGGAGGACAATATTAAGATGGATCTCGCAGAAATAGGAATACAAAGTAGAAACTGGATCCAGTTGGCTAAGGACAAGTCAATGGTGAGCTTTTGTGAACGCTGCATTGAACCTGCAGGTCCCATAAGCCATAGAGCTAGTTAGTGGGCATTTTCTACCACTATCGTGAATGATAGTTTATTATTTTTTTATGTCTGAAAAGGGAAGCATTTTGATATAAAATCATATTATGAATATTCGTCGCAATTTTTTTTTGTTCTCTACTGAGTATGAACTTAAAAAAAGAAAAGTTGTAACGGAAAAAGAAAAGCTAAAAACGGAAGACATTTTTGCAACAATAAATTTCACGGAGATACATTAAGCTCCGAACTGTTCCTTAGTCCAAGTGACCGATGCCCAGTGAAGTGTTGGAGTATCTTCGTATTGATCTGTGAAACGAAGCGACCTGAATACGATTCCCAGACTCCAGCACACCGAAGACAAATAAAGACTTCCATAGCCAGACAAGTTGTTTGTGGAACTCGTAAGGGGTAAATTCAGTTTGGAAACAGGATCAAAAGTTCTCCCAGCACCAAACACCGTGGCGCCACTTAGTCTCTGAGAGGCTTAAATTGTAAACACTTTGTTTTGCAACACTTTACCAAAATTACAGTAACAACTCACGTAACACAATTAGAACTTATGTAAGTAGGGTGTGCAATATGCGACCTCATTCGGGCTTCCGGTTCCTGATAAGGAGTCTTGTCGCAACGCTTTTGCCTTCGTGTCTGTCAATTAGAGGATGTGAACATTAGGAAAACAAAAGAAAATGAGTATAGTTGCTTAAAACCAATTACACCGTAATTCATTTGCTATGGGATCAGCCTTATAGTTCGCAATATTAACGATCATATTAAAGAAAATAATTTTAGAAATGATCCAAAAATTGGATCAAAAGATTACGATCTTGATAAAGAATTTCAGAAATGATCAAAAAATGGGTCAAAAGATTGCGATCTTGGTAAAGAATTTTAGAAATGATCAAAAAATGGGTCAAAAGATTGCGATCTTGGTAAAGAATTTTAGAAATGATCAAAAAATGGGTCAAAAGATTGCGATCTTGGTAAAGAATTTTAGAAATGATTAAAAAATGGGTTAAAACACTGCGATCTTGGTAAAGAATTTTAGAAATGATTAAAAAATGGGTCAAAACATTGCGATCTTCGTAAAGAATTTTAGAAATGATTAAAAAATGGGTTAAAACATTGCGATCTTGGTAAAGAATTTTAGAAATGATTAAAAAATGGGTCAAAACATTGCGATCTTGGCAAAGAATTTTAGGAATGATAAAAAAAATGCATCAAAAGATTGCAATTTTGGCCAATAATTAGTTTTTGGATCAGGGACCAAAAGATTTTTGAACGGTCCCTAAATCGAGTTTTTGTTTGTTTTTTTTTTTCGCAATAAGCACATCATACTGAGTTAACTGATAGTTTGAGTATGGCTACATGTAGTTCTTCAGATATAAGGCCTACAAGAACATTTTTGCCTTAGATATATCGGAAATTGAAATTTTTGAGTTTTACGTCCCACGGTTATGCCGGTTAGGTTAAAGGAGACAGTGATGATGAAAGGAATGGTGGAATGAAGAAAGTGGGAGGAAACGGGAGAACCCCGAAAAACCCACGCACACGGTGTTTGTCCACCACAAAGTTCACTTGGCGGGAGCAGGGTTTGAACCCGGGACCCCAAGCACCAGAGGTGAACGCTCTACCACTGAGCTACAGTGGCCCTAATATATATCGGATCTTTCGATCCAATAATTACAAAAATAAAATTATATAGACGATTCGCATTGTTTCCATGGACTTTGTAATCTTCATCGGAGGTTCGACGACAAAATTAGAAGATTGTAACCAAACATAAGAAAAGGTAGAAAAATGTAACCGGTGAGAATGTCTTTGTTTTATGCATATTCTAGCGTAGTGGTTCTCAACCTTTTCTGACTCACGACACATTTTACTTAAGATCCAGGTCATACTTAAGGTGCGGCCTGGGACACACTTGTTTGTTATTTTTATTATAAATAATAATAATATCTATTATAATAGTGAAACTAATTAGTTTTTATAATGACTCTGAACATTTGTCGCCCAGGAAATTATATTTTATAATAACAATGTAGCACGGCGCATTATTGCTACCTCTTGAGGTGTTGACTGGTGCAGTCTGTCTCATTATTAAATTCTTCATGATTTTTAAATTCTAAAATTTCGCGACACACCTTAGAGGACTGCTTGTCATACCAGTATGTCGCAACAACACATCGATTGAGAACCACTGTTCTATCACTGTGTCATTATTATTATTATTATTATTATTATTATTATTATTATTATTATTATTATTATTATTATTATTATTATTATTATTATTATTATTATTATTATTATTATTACATATCTTATTAAACGCTTGCAGGGACATGGGTTTAGAAGTAAATGCAGACAAAACTAAATACAAGGAAGTGCATCGAGACCGTAATACAGCCAATTATGGATGGGTTAAAATAAATAAATAATACTTTTGATAAAGTGGATAGTTTCAAATATCTAGGATCAATATTAACAGAGGAAAATCATATTCACGAAGAAATTAAATGTCGACTGAAAGCAGGGAATTCGTGTTACTATTCGGTTCAAAATCTCTTGTCGTCGCGAATTCTGTCAAGGAATTTAAAGCTTAAAATATACAAAACGATAATCATGCCTGTTGTTCTGTAAGGTTGCGAAACATGGTCGCTTACTCTGAGGAAAGAGCATAGACTGAAAGTATTTGAGAACAAGATCCTGAGACAAATATTCGGGCCCAAGAGGAACGGGAATGGAGAATGGCGGAAACTTCATAACGAGGAACTACATAATTTATACTAACTAACTCTATGGCCTATGGAACCCGGAAGTTCAGTGCCGCGTTCACAAAAGCTCTCCACTGACTTCTATCCTTAGCTAATTGCATCCAGTTTCTACTTTGTATTCCTATCTCTGCGAGATCCATCTTAATATTGTCCTCCCATCTGCGCCTAGGTCTTCCTAATGGTCGTTTTCCTATGGGTCTACCAGTCAAGACTTTGAAAGCGTTTCTACTTTCTTCCATTCTAGCTACATGACCTGCCCACCTAAGCCTCCTAGACTTGACGACCCTAACAATGTTGGGTAAACCGTATACGCCATACGCCATAAGGAAAATCAAAGATAGCAACCAGAGCCTAGAGTTGAACGGCATTCACCAGGTTATGGCATATGCTGATGATGTTAATTTAATAGGGGATGATAGGAAAACAGTAGAAATAAATGCAGAGATCTTATTAAACGCTTGCAGGGACATGGGTTTAGAAGTAAATGCAGAGAAAACTAAATACATGGAACTGCGTCGGGACCGTAATACGGCAAATTGTGGAGGCGTTAAAATATTAAATAATGCTTTTGATAAAGTGGATACTTTCAAATATTTAGGATCAACATTAACAGACGAAAATCATATTCACGAAGAAATTAAATGTCGACTAAAAGCAGGGAATTCGTGTTACTATTCGGTTCAAAATCTCTTGTTGTCGCGAATTCTGTCGAGGAATTTGAAGCTTAAAATATATAAAACGATAATCATGCCTGTTGTTCTGTATGGTTGTGAAACATAATTTATACGGTTTACCAAACATTGTTAGGGTCGTCAAGTCTAGGAGGCTTAGATGGGCAGGTCATGTAGCTAGAATGGAAGAAAGAGAAACGCTTTCAAAGTCCTGACTGGAAGGCCAATCGGGAAACGACCATTAGAAAGACCTAGGCGCAGATGGAAGGACAATATTAAGATGGATCTCTCAGAAATAGGAATACAAAGTAGAAACTGGATCAAATCAGCGAAGGATAGAAGTCAGTGGAGAGCTTTTGTGAACTCGGCATTGAACCTCCGGGTTCCATAGGCCATAGAGTTAGTTAGTTATTATTATTATTACATAAGTATTGCGTTTAGTGGTCTTTATCGTACGCTGAACAGGATGGATGAAAAGACATGAGTAGTAGAAAAATGATCGATCTGGGCCATATGAGCTCATACTAGAACAACTCACAAGCCCCTGGGAAATTGACCACCGTGCACCGTGAGCCCACGGTCTTTTACGACCTCAAATTTAGGGGTGAATTTAATCCCTTTTATGAGCACTTTTAAGGGGGTGTATTCGTTCTCTTTTATGACCACGTTTAAGGGGTGAACTCGTTCCCTTTTACGAGCATATTTTTCAACCCCTACGAACACATAACAGAACAAGGGTATACTCGTTCCCTTTTCCAACCCCTATTCTGAACATAGCAGAGAATAGAGGTGTACTCGTTTTCCAACCCTTATTTTAACATAGCAGAGAATAGAAGTGTACTCGTTTCCAACCCCTATTTTAACGTAACAGAAATGACATAAGAATACGTAACATAGCAGGGTGAACTCGTTCCCTTTTCCAACCCTTATTTTAACATAGCAGAAATTACACTGAGACTACGTAACACACAACATCCTCCATTTTAGGGGTGTACTCGTTTTCCAACCCTTATTTTAACATAGCATAGAATACACTGAGACTATGAACATACAGCAGAACAGATAATACATAGCACAGCTAATAAAAGAACATGGCTTATTTTCCAACAACACATAGCAGACATAAGACTACGGGGGGTGTACTCGTTCCATATTTTTCAACCCTTATTTGAACATAACAGATAGTACATTCGAACCCTATAGCAAAGATTCTTTTAAGGAGTGAACTTGTTCTAACCTATATTTGAACATAGCAGAGATGATTATTTAAAGAATGCGAAACTTCCGTGTTTTGTTATCAGTTACATAATAACTTCCGCCATATGTAGATAATTCTCATTACGTCATTCATCCGGATTTTAAAAAACATTGACCTAGTTTTCTCTTTAACAGACAATAACTTGTCATTCAACGATAGGAATCTCTGAACGTAATGTAATCAATCACAAAGATATAAAAAAAGAGGGGAATTCCCGAGGATGACTCATACTATTGCGCAATATGACGCAATGCGGTCAGACAGGTATAAAAGACTGACCGACATGTTTTTTTGTAATCACTTCCTGTGTGCCGTCTGAAGCGTAAAGTTCAGATATTTTTTGTGTGTGTGCGTTTATATTATTAGTGTGTTTTCTTTTGTAAGTAAGACATTTTATAATAATAATATTAATATTATATTATAAAAACTCAGTTTAAAATTATTATAGTAACTTTGAAGAGTTAGTTTTAAAAAAATGGCAACAAAAAAGGTTAAATCAAATATTATCAATTCTGATACTCTATTTAATAATAATTTAAAAAATTTTATTTTAAAATGTGATACTGATTTAAATGAGGATAGTGGATGTTTTTTAAAGAATAAAAGAAAAGACTGTTTAGATGTATTAAAACAGGAACAAGATAATTCAGCATTTAAAGTAAATTTTTCTTTGGCTACAACTTTTGTAAAACCAGTAGATTTAGAAACATGTCGATTCTTTGTAAATAGTGGTAACGAAATTATTTTGCCGAGTACAGATGTGAATTCTATAATAGAAAAACTATTTAATAAAATTTTAGTTGAACAAGAAAATAGAGCAATTAAGAAATGAAGGTGGTCTTTATGTTCTGAACCAAACCATCACTTAGAAATTAAAATCAGTAAATATGATCCTCTTTCCGCTTCTTCTTTTATAAAATTACCTCAATGGATTTTATCTACAAAATGTGTTTTAAATATTCAAAATAATGATAATAGATGTTTTATGTATAGTATTCTAGCTGCGTTGCATCCCGCAAAAGATAATCCACATCGTGTAAATAATTACATACAATATATTAATACTTTATTACCATTATTTAAAAAAAAATATAAAATTCCCTGTCGAAGTAGAACACATAAGCAAATTTGAATATATGTATAATTCTGTATTTCCTAAGGAACAAATTTCCATTAATATATATGGCATTAATTATGATCATGAAACTATTTTCCCGTTACGTATAAGCGAAAACACATGTGTAGATAAACGTATAGATTTACGTATTGTGAAGAAAATTGCAACACTCATTATTGTTTAATAAAAAATATCAATGCGTTATTGAAGAGTCATAAAGAGAAAACTTATGTAAAATTGCCTCAATGGATTTTATCCAAAAAGAAATGTGTTTTAAATATTCAAAATAACGATAATAGAAGTTTTATGTATAGTATTCTAGCTGCATTGCATCCCACAAAAGATAATCCAAATCGTGTGAATAATTACATACAATATATTAATACTTTATTACCGTTATTTGAAAAAAACAATATAAAATTCCCTGTCGAAGTAGAACACATAAGCAAATTTGAACATATGTATAATTCTGTATTTCCTAAGGAACAAATTTCCGTTAATATATATGGCGTTAATTATGATCATGAAACTATTTTCCCGTTACGTATAAGCGAAAACACATGTGTAGATAAACGTATAGATTTACTGTATTGTGAAGAAAATTGCAACACTCATTATTGTTTAATAAAAAATCTTAATGCGTTATTGAAGAGTCATAAAGAGAAAACTTATGTAAAATTACCTCAATGGATTTTATCCACAAAATGTGTTATAAATATTGAAAATAACGATAATAGATGTTTTATGTACTGCATTCTAGCTGCGTTGCATCCCACAAAAGAACATCCACATCGTGTGAATAATTACATACAATATATTAATACTTTATTACCATTATTTGAAAAAACCAATATACAATTTCCCGTTGAAATAGAACACATAAGCAAATTTGAACATATGTATAATTCTGTATTTCCTAAGGAACAAATTTCCATTAATATATATGGCATTAACTATGATCATGAAACTATTTTTCCGTTACGTATAAGCGAAAATACAGGTGTATTGAAACATATTGATTTATTATATTTAAACTCTCATTATTGTTTAATTACAAATTTAAATGGTTTAGTCAGACATCAGTTAGGTAGTCATCAAACATTTATTTGTAGACGATGTTTAATATCTTTTTATAACAAATCAAAATTAGATGAACATGACAAACTATGTAAAGAACACACTCCAACCAAAATTAACATGCCGAAACAAGGAGAAGTTTTAAAATTTCGAAAATTGAAATTGTTATTACAGAATGATGTGATAATAATTGCAGATATGGAAAGTTTATTAAAACCTATATATAAACAAAGTGGATCTCATACAATACAAATTCACCAACATATACCATGCAGTTTTGGTTATATTGTATGTTGGAGTAACAACTATATGAAATCAGATTTAGTTATTTATCGGGGAGAAAATGTATCGATGAAGTTTATGTTTGCTATGGAGAATGAATTAAGAAAAATCATAAACATATTAGATCAAGAAAAAACATTAATACCATTAAATAGTTCTCAGTTACAGGAGTTTAACCTATCCACTGAATGCTCAGTTTGTGATAGTAAATATACGAGTAACAATAGAAAAGTTAAACATCATAACCATTTAACTGGTCAATTTATTGCCACGGTGTGCAACAAGTGTAATTTACAAATTAAGCGTCAAAGTAATTTTATCCCTGTCTTCTTCCATAATTTGTCTGGGTATGATGCACATTTATTTGTGAAAGAATTAGGTTGCACCCCTGGAAATATTTTTGTAATTGCTGAAAGCACTGAGAAATACATAACATTCTCTAAGCACTTTAATTTTAATGGTAGACCTATCGAGTTACGTTTTGTAGACTTATTTAAATTCCTACCGTATAGTCTCGAAAATTTGGTGTCAAAATTAAAACCTGAGCAATTTGTCTATACAAAGCAATATTTTTCTGATGAAAAGTTTCCTTTAATTCTCCGTAAGGAGATTTATTTTTATGAATATATAACAAATTTAGATACATTTAAAGAAACTGAATTTCCTGAAAGAGAGGCGTTTAGTAGCAAATTGAATGGAACACAAATTTCCGAGACTGATTATCAATATGCAAAACTGATTTGGCGTGTGTTTAAATGTGAAAATTTAGGGGACTACCACGATCTATATTTAAAATGTGATGTACTTCTCACAGCAGATGTGTTGGAGAATTTTAGAAAGACATGTTTAAATGCTTTTTGTATTGATCCGATTAATTGTTTTACTGCACCTGGGTTGGCATGGCAAGCCATGTTATATAGAACAAAAATTGAACTTGAACTTTTATCAGATATCAATATGTATATGTTTGTAGAAAATCGATTCGCGGAGGTATTACTCAAGCTGTGTTAAGATATGCCAAAGCTAATAATCCTTACGTACATGATTTTGATGCGGAAAAAGAAAAATCTTATTTACTGTATATTGACATGAACAATCTGTACGGACTATCAATGATTGACTATTTACCATATGGTGGTTTTCGGTGGGAGGATAAAATTGACAATTGGCAAGACAAACATAAAATTATCAATTGGCCCACGGATAGTGAATGGGGATTTTTTCTAGAAGTGGATTTAGAGTATCCAACTTATTTACATGAATACCATTCTGATATTCTGTGTGCTCCAACTAATGAAGTTCCACCGAATGGTAAATATTCAAAATTACTATTGACACTTAAATCGAAATCGAATTATATCTTGCATTATAGAGTATTACAATTTTATCTAAAACAAGGTTTAATATTGGTAAAAGTACATAAAATATTATGGTTTCGTCAATCTAAATGGCTTGCATCTTATATTCAAGAAAATACTCAACGCCGTGCACATGCTACAATTGAATTTGAAAAAGATTTCTATAAGTTATTAAATAATTCTGTATACGGAAAGACAATGGAGAATGTACGAAAACGAATTGATATAAAATTAATTAACAATGAAAAAAAGTGTAAAAAATTAGTAGCGCAAAATCAGTTTCAAAATTGGGTAAAATTGGCTGAAAATTTGGCATTGTTTCATATGGTAAAAAAATCGGTAACTCTGAATAAACCAATTTACGTAGGAGCGACAGTTTTAGAATTATCAAAATTAGCCATATATAACTTCCATTATAATATAATGAAACCGCGATATGGAGATAAAATTAGAATTGTATATATGGATACTGATTCTTTCATTTACCAAATTAAAACTAACAATATTTATAACGATATAAAAGATATGAATGAGTATTTTGACACCTCAAATTATCCTGAAAATAATTCTTTATATAGCACACAAAATAAACACGTTTTGGGTAAAATGAAAGACGAATTAGGTGGAGTTCCTATGATTGAATATGTTGGGTTACGAGCAAAAAATTATGCTATAAAAACTGGTGAAAATAAAGAATTGAAAAAATGTAAAGGGATCAAGAAAAATATAGTTAAAGAACAAATTACGTTTAATGATTATAAATCATGTATATTTAAAAACGAAACGATCTATAAAACACAATTTGAAATAAAAATAAATACCATAATTTAACAACAAATCAGGTGACAAAATTAGCGTTAGATCCGTATGATGACAAAAGAAAAATTTTAAATTGTAATATACACACTGTTCCTTGGGGGTATTATAATAATAAAGATATAAAATGTACGATTTGTATATTGTAAATACGATATAATTTTTTTTTGGATATATTAGTATTAAAAAAATATGTCACAATCAGTTCGAGAACAAATAGTTGCAGAATTACATAAAAGTGCAAGATGAAACTATCCTCGAATACCCGTTATAACGAAAGGGATTCATGATTTATGGCAAGCTGATTTAGTTGAAATGAATAGTGGAAAATTGAAAGGTCTAGCAAAAATTAATCGAAATTACAAATATTTATTAACTGTGATAGATACATTCTCTAAATATGCTTGGGCTATTCCTGTGAAAAATAAAACTGGGAAAGAAATTACACAAGCATTTATAACAGTACTGAGAAAAGCAAACAAAAGCCCTAAATTTTTACAAACTGACAGGGGTCGAGAATTTTATAACTCAGAGTTTCAGAAGGCGATGAACCAAAATAACATTAAACATTATTCCACGTACAGTGATGTGAAAGCAAGTATTATTGAAAGATTTAATAGATCATTACGTAATTTAATGTGGAGAAAATTTACACTGCAGGGAAATTATAAATGGATTGGCATTCTGCCGGAATTACTACATAATTATAATAATACTATTCATTCCACTATTAAAATGAAACCTATCGACGCTATTAAAAAAGAAAATGAAAAACATCTATTGACAAACATCTATTGCAAAAAGTTTTCTGTGATAAAAAGAAAAAGTAAATTTAAGATAGGTGAATATGTAAGAATTAGTAAACTTAAGCGTCCTGGTTTTGATAGAGGTTTTACACGCAATTGGAGTACAGAAATTTTTCGAATTGCTAGTTTTCTTCACTAATCCTCCGACATATCACTTAGTAGACTCAAATAATAAACCTATTGAAGGAAGATTTTACGGACACGAATTACAATTAACGAAATTTCCAAAAACATATTTAATTGAAAAAGTGTTGCGAAAGAAAAATAATAAGGCCTATGTGAAATGGTTAGGTCTGCCAAAAAGTGAAAATTCTTGGATCGATTTAAAACATACTATATTGTAAAAAAAGAGAAGTCAAGAATTTATAGGTGAAGCATGTAGTCACAAGTATTTTAAATTATAGCAATGGAATGGAAAATTCCTTTTACATGTATGGTAGCAGGTCCTACAGGTTGTGGAAAATCATATTTTGTTAAAACATTTCTTGACCATTATAGTAAGTTATTTAAAAATATTGTATGGTGTTATGGTGAATGGCAACCGTTGTATGATACTCTTTCAAACTACGTTTAAAGAAGGTTTACCTCAAAATAATGAATTTCAAGCACATGAGGGTCCACATCTTGTCATTATAGATGATTTAATGCGTGAGTGTGACCATCGGATTGTAGATATATTTACTAAGGGTAGCCATCATAGAAATATAAGTGTAATACTTATAACACAGAATATTTTCCATCAACAAAAAGGAATGCGGGATATTTCGTTAAATTGTCATTATATTGTTTGTTTTAAAAATCCTAGAGACCAAGCTCAAATTAATTATCTCGCACGACAATTGTATCCAGGTAATACAAAATTTATTCAAGAAGCATATCAAGATGCAACTCGAATTGCACATGGTTATTTACTCTTTGATTTAAAACAAAATACTCCTGATGAGCAGCGAGTTCGAACAAATATCTTTCCAACAGATTCTTTTAATTATGTTTATGTACCTGTAAAAAATAATAATTGTAATATGGTTTATATTCTAACAACTATTTGTGCTTTAATAGCCGTAAAAAAATGATTAGTAAGGAAAATGCACATTTGTTAAAACTTTTAGCAAAGTCAAAACCGAAAGCACGTAAGGCAATTTTACAAAATGCAGATCCTGATTTAATTCGCTCTATTTGTGAATGTTCCTATAACGTATTACAGGGAAATGTTCCATTAAATAAAACAGAGATAAATAAGCTAAAAAAATATAAAAAGGAACTGAGATATTTGGTGAAAAAAGGTCCGTCATTAAAACAAAAGAAAAAACGAATAATTATACAAAAAGGTGGTTTTCTTACTGCTTTGCTTGCACCTATTATTGGAGGTATACTATCTAGTTTAATTAAATAATTATGCAAAACGCACAAAAACTTATTTTAATCGCACCAGAAAAATTACATCATTATCAAACGATATCTAATCTTGATGATGAAATGAAAGAAATTTTAAATAATAAAAGTTTAAATGCAGAAGAAAAATGGACAAGATATAGAGAAGTCTTACAAAAATATTTAAATATAATTCAAAAACCGGCAGCAGTTACAACAACAGCAACTACTACTATGGAGGAAGAAGAACAAGAGGACGAGGAGGAGGAAGAGGAGGATGATGAAATAATATCTACTCTCCCTGAAATTTGTAAACGTAAAGCGAGACCTTTATTACGTAAATTGAAACAAAATCCAAATATTCAATGGGACGATAATGGAAATGTGAATATTAATAATAAATTAATTCCAGGTGCAAATATAGTGGATTTGATATCCGATTTTGTTAGATGTCGTAAGAAAAATATTTCAGTTGCTGGCTGGAAACCTTTTGCTACATTATTAGCAAAAGCCAATATACCCTTAGAGTACATTGGTAATCCTCAACGAATAGATTATATTAGAAAACTAACAGAAGACGAAGCGGACGAAGAAGATGGTCCTCCACCCCGTAAACGCAAATGGTGTACTTATAAGCAATAATAATAATATTCTATTGTAATCTATTGATATTTTAAGTATATAGAAAGAAAGAAAGATGAATGAGCCCTACCTCAATTATTACATATATCAAGCAGGAGGTAATTATAACGTGTATAGAGGTACAGCATATCAAGAAGGTTATGACATTGGCAGTTTTCTAGGAGGTTTATTTCGTACTGTATTTCCTTTATTAAAACAAGGTGCAAAAACTGTTGGTAAAGAATTGATACGTACAGGAATTAATGTAGCAGGAGATGTGCTAGATAATAATAGACCTATTGAAGAGTCTTTGCATGATCGATGGCAAGAAGCTAAAACAAATTTAAAAAATAAAGCTCAAAATAAATTAAATCAAGTGTTGGAAGGATCTGGAAGAAGAAAAAGAAAGAAAGTTCATTTTAGTGGTGCTGGTGATGGTGTGAAACGGATAAAAAGATCCAAAGATATTTTTGATTGATTAATTATGGAGCAAAGTGATAGTTTTTATCTCACACTTCCTAGCAATAGTTCTGTGGAATATTTTCCTCAAAATACTCTTGCTTGTTATACTACTAAATTATATCAACCTATTGTACTGGAGAAGGGAGTGTGGGAAACGGCTGTTGTTGAAGTGCATTATACAAGTTCATTTCAGAATGTTTCCAAATATACAAATAATATTTATTATCGTCTCATGAATACAAAAAACTGGAACATAACTCAAATCTTACCAGGCCACTATTATCATGTTGATGATATTCTATCTCAAATTAATCATAAATGATATATTAAATTTACAATTAAAAGTCAAAGCATCAGTGAAACGAATTGAGGTTAATAGAGTAATAAAAGATCAAGAGAAACATATAGAAGTACGCCTATCTCCTGAACTAGCCAGAATACTAGGCTTTGATCATATTCAACAAGAAGATATTGCAGTTGTGCATCATGCTCGTTATCCACCTGATTTACAAAAAGCGCTACCTACACTTATGTATATTTACAGTGATATTGTAGAACCACAAATGGTGGGTGACACCGTAGCTCCATTGTTACGTATTATAAATACAAATATTACAGAGCATGGTATTAATAATGTACATATTTTTGATAATCCTCATTATGTCACTGTGCAACGTAAACAATTTGATCAAATTATTATTGATTTAAGAGATAGTACAGGTAATCCACTTCCTTTCCAATATGGCAGTGTATGTGTAAAATTACATTTTCGTAGACGTAATATGGTATTGTAAATTTTACCATGTGTGAATATTAATAGTAAGAAAAAAGACGAAAATGCAGTGTGAGTGTATGAAATCAGAATTAGATTTATTTGCTGGTTTACCCACTCAAACCAGTATTATAGGTAATAAAATAGTTCCATATAAACCTGTGGCTTCAGTAGCTGATAATGCACCAATAGAATTTGTAGTCCCCGGTCATGGGGATGACTATATTGACTTACCGCACACAATGTTATATGTTAAAGGTAAAATTACTAAATCAGATGGTTCTAATTTAACTTCTGCCGATAAGAAAATCGGCCCTGTAAATGATTTTCTCAATGCAATGTTCAGTGAAGTGCAATTATATTTAAATAATCAACTTATTTCCTACTCTTCACATACATATCCATATCGATCGTATTGAAAAACTACTAAATTATAATGCTGAAGCTAAAACAACGCATCTTCAAACATCAATGTGGTTTAAAGATACTGCAGGGCATATGGACAGTGTGGCCGATGCTAATGTAGGATTTAAACAACGTTTTCTTCTCACTACTTTAAGTCAGTCATTTGAATTATTGGGTTATATTCATGCTGATATTTTCAATCAGGAGAAATTTTTACTGAATGGTGTACAATTGCGTATTAAACTAATTCCAGCTAAACCTACATTTTGTCTAATGGGTGACGCAGATGCTGATGGAAAAGTTGTAATTACAGATGCAACATTGCTTGTGAAAAAGGTTGATGTATCACCAGCAGTTAAAATAGCACAAAATAAAGTATTACAAAATCCTAAATTTAGAATAAAATATCCTATAACAAAAGTGCAGGTGAAGACAGAAACTCTGCCACAAGGAATTATGGATAGTACACTTCCAGATCTGTTTTCAGGCATAGTGCCTAAACGTATTATTATTGGTTTTGTTTCTAATGCTGCTTTCAATGGTACTTATCAAACAAACCCATTCAATTTTCAACATTTTAGTATGTCATTTTTTACATTGTATGTTGATGGAAATACAATGCCCTTCAAACCTTTACAACCAGATTTTGATAATAAGCTATATGTACAAGCATATTCTACGTTATTTACAGGTTCCGGTATTTATTATTCTAATCAAGGTAATAATATTTCACTCGCTGAATATCCTAATGGTTATACTCTACTGGTGTTTGATTTAACTCCTGATTCAAGCGCAAGTGCAGCATTTCATACTAGTCCACAACGGCAAGGAAGTGTACGTTTAGAGGTTCATTTTAAAGAAGCACTGCCATCTCCTGTAACAACAATTATTTATGGTGAATTCTCTTCAGAATTAGAAATTGATTTCCAGAGAAAAATATATATTAATTAAAGAAAGAAAATGTTAAATACAATTGAGCTTTATGAAGCATTACAACAAAATTTGCCTAAAGATCATTTTATTGGTGTGTATGCTGCTGATGAGTTACCTTTGTTTATTCATACATTTCCAGCCGCCATAATTATAAACACTGATTCTAGTGATAAGCCTGGTGAACATTGGGTTGCTGTTTATATATCTAATATGTGTGTGGGAGAGTATTTCGATAGCTATGGTATACCTCCCTATATACATCATATAAGGTTTTTAAAACGAAACTGTCTGTATTATACATGGAATAATAGACGTATTCAAGGTGATTTATCTCAATTTTGTGGACATTACTGTTTCCTATATATAGCATGTCGTGCATCTGGGTATTCGATGCAAGATTTTTTAAACAAATTCTCACTAACTACTATTGATGCTAATGATATTATGCTTTTTTCATTTATGAGAGTATGATGATGTTATTTTTTTTAAACTCCGCCATTGCCGGTCCCAAGCCCTGGATGAGAAAGGAGGAGGGTTGGGGGTGTTCCTACCCCCGTAAAAGAAAATAATGTTGGGTTGGAAACGAGTACACTTCTATTCTCTGCTATGTTAAAATAAGGGTTGAAAAACGAGTACACCCCTAATCTTACGTATTCTCTGGTCTGCTGTGTGTTCATAGTTTCAGTGTAATTTCTGCTATGTTAAAATAGGGGTTGGAAAAGGGAACGAGTATGTTACGTAGTTTTATGTGCTCTTCTATCTGTTCGTAATTAACATAGGGGTTGGAAAAGTGCTCGTAAAAGGGAACGAGTTCACCCCCTTAAAAAGTGGTCGTAAAAGAGAACAAATACACCCCTAAAATGGAGGATGTTGTGTTTATTATCTGCTCTGTTAAAATAGGGGTTGGAAGCGAGTTCATCCTTGAAATGTTACGTGTATTATCTAATCTTCTGTGTGTTCGTAAGGGTTGGAGAATGAATACACCCCTGGAGGTTGTTGTGTGTTACGTAGTGTCAGTGTAATTTCTGAAATAAACCATGTTCTTTTATTAGCTGTGCTATGTAATTTCTGCTATGTTAAAATAAGGGTTGAAAAAGAGAACGAGTTCACCCTGAAAATGGAGGCCTGCTATGTTGAAATAAGGGTTGAAAAAGAAACCATGCTCTTTTATTAGCTGTGCTATCTGCTATGTTAAAATAGGGGTTGGAAAATATATACACCCTTGCTATGTTACGTATTCTTATGTATTATCTGTTCATAGTCTCAGTGTACTTTCTGCTATGTTAAAATAGGGGTTGAAAACGAATACACCCCTAAAATGGAGGATGTTGTGTGTTACGTAGTCTCAGTGTAATTTCTGCTATGTTAAAATAGGGGTTGGAAACGAGTACACTTCTATTCTCTGCTATGTTCAAATAAGGATGGAATCCAAAACGAATACACCCCTATTCTCTGCTATGTTCAGAATAGGGGTTGGAAAAGGGAACGAGTATACCCTTGTTCTGTTATGTGTTCGTAGGGGTTGAAAAATATGCTCATAAAAGGGAACGAGTACACCCCCTAAAATGGAGGTCGTAAAAGAGAACGAGTTCACCCCTAAAATGGAGGTTGTAAAAGACCATGGGCTCACGTTGTATGGTGGTCAATTCCCAGGGGGGGCTCGTAAAAGGGAACGAGTTCACCCCTTAAACGTGGTCATAAAAGAGAACGAATACACCCCCTTAAAAGTGCTCATAAAAGGGATTAAATTCACCCCTAAATTTGAGGTCGTAAAAGACCGTGGGCTCACGGTGCACGGTGGTCAATTTCCCAGGGGCTTGTGAGTTGTTCTAGTATGAGCTCATATGGCCCAGATCGATCATTTTTCTACTACTGACATGGAAATACTACATCACGGAGTCAGGCGAGCACTCTGAAACTTTAGTTGGGAGGGATCCAAACTTTTGGGGAATTCCAATACTATAAGCCATAAGGTCTATATAGTATTGAATGGGAATTATTTTGCAACCGAAAAGACGATAAGTAATTGTAAAATACTTCTACCTAAGTTTTCAGAAAAAAATGATAGAAGTAGATTGTTTCTATAAGGGAAAGATTTAGGAATTAGATTTCTGGACTTTCGGCATCTATGGCCATGTTAGCCCGTCACTAGGATTAGGATTAGGAATTAGATTTCTGGGCTTTCGGCATCTATGGCCATGTTAGCCCGTCACAAGGATTAGGATTAGGAATTAGATTTCTGGGCTTTCGGCACCTATGGCCATGTTAGCCCGTCACAAGGATTAGGATTAGGAATTAGATTTCTGGGCTTTCGGCATCTACGGCCATGTTAGCCCATCACTAGGATTAGAATTAGGGATTAGATTTCTGAGCTTTCGGCATCTATGGCCATGTTAGCCCGTCACTAGGATTAGGATTAGGAATCAGATTTCTGGGCTTTCGGCATCTATGGCCATTTAGCCCGTCATGTTTGAGTAATGACGTCCATCGGTGTGCACACTATCAGGGGAAAGGGAAGGAAGGAAGCTGCCTGGGACCTATAGTTAGGTACCACCCCGGCATTTGCCTTTTTGACCGATTGCCCCACCGTGAATCGTACCAGGGACGGCTCAAACCGAAGGGGAAAGCGTTAGTGACTACGCTATTATAAGAAACAGAGTACGCATGAAGTGAGAAATCAAATTTTCAAACTGCGTCGATCATTTCCTTGTTAAGCAAGTATAGTTTTATTGAGAAAATGTGCCGTGTGCGTGGGTTTCCTCGGGGTTCTCCCGTTTCCTCCCACTTTCTTCATTCCACCATTTCATTCATTACTCATAATCACCGTCTGCTTTAGCCTAACCGGCATAACCGTGGGACGTAAAACTAAAAGATTTCATTTCTTTTTTTTTTTTTTGAGAAAATGTGCAAATGTATGTTAAGCTAGGAAATTTTGGGGACGTCCGGATTCGGAGGACCCCGTGGGTACCCTTCTAAAGAGAGTAAAATGCTATTAATTGAACTGGTTTAGGACGAATGGGTTCTGTGGGACAAGAAAGTTGTATATTGAAGACAAGTTTAAAGGAAATTTAGAAGGTTACGCCTTCTCTATACACAAAGAAGTCCCCACTTGTCTAGTGGCTTGCACGCGCGCCTGTGTTCGATTCCCGGTGGGACAGCATTGAAATTTGAACTCGTTGCGGTGATTCGGATTCCGCGTTAAATTGTATGCCCACGTATTATATAGCCTTGTCGCTTACAACAGAGGTTAAACTTCAACAAATAATAACAATTTCTGTAGATAGTAGTAGTTTTCAGAAAATTTTGAGGGTGGGAAAATAATTAAATTAATGTTTCACTAATGTACCTTTTAGGCTAAGGGAGACGGATGATAAGAAAAGTGAATGATTAGTGGCGTATTTACGATTTTGTTTCGAGGGGGGCTTTGCTAACTTTGGGGGGGGGCGCTTTAACTGAAAATGTGAAAATTCTGCAAGTATTTAATATACTTTACTATATTAAGTACGATTTCGGGGGTTGAGGCTTAAGCCCGGAAGCTCCCCCTAAATACGCCACTGTGAATGATGATGGAATAATTGGTGGAATGAAAATGTGAGAGGAAATGGAAATATCCTGAGAAAACCTACGGACACGATGTTATTCACCACAAACTTACTTGGCCAAAGATCGAACCAGGGGGCCAGCGCTCTACACTGAGCCACTGTGAAAACCACTGTGTGAGATTAGTTTCCAGGGATGGCGTATATCCAGTGATCGTTTACGTGTATACTCAACTCGTTTTCACGAATAACAGTGATCGATACCCAAATTGAGGGGGGGGCATAGTGGCTCAGTGATAAAGCGCTTACCTCTGGTGTGAAGGGCCCCTGGTTCGATTCCCGCCAAAGTACGTTTGTGCTTAACAACATCGTGTCCGTGTCTTTTCTCGTTGATCTCCTGTTTCCTCCCACATTCCCATTCTATCAATTATTTCATAATCATTCACTTGCCTTAATCAATTGTCTCCTTTAGCCTTAAGGGCATAAGCGTGGGACGTTGAACTGACAGCTTTCGTTTCATTTCAAGATACGAGGCACGTCCACAAAATAAGTGTACTAGAACCCAGGGTTTCCGCCAGGATTTCAAAATCGGGGGGTGTTCAAAAATTTAAGAGGGGTGTGGGTGCTTGACTTTTAGAAAACCTATACTATTATTTTTACCTTTCTCGTATTATCCTAAAATTCTGCAATAACACAAAAAGTGACACCTTTCCACTGCAATCCTAATTTCAACAAAGTAGAAAATGTTGAATTGGCCTTCATTTTGTTTTTTGTATCAAAAGATCCAATATATTTCAGCCCCCCCCCCAAAAAAAAAATTTGTAGGCCTTATATCTGGAGAACTACATATAGTGTAACCAAATTCAAACTATCACTTCACTTAGTATTATGTACTTACTCCGTAAAAAATACAAAATCTCGATTTAGGGGTTGTTCAAAAATTTTGTGGCTCCTAATCTTAAAAATCCAATATATTTCACTCAATCAAAAATGTTCTTGTACGCCCGACGTCTGGAGAACTACGTATAGTGTAGCCAAACCAAAACTGTCACTTAACTCAATATGATGCGCTTATTACGTAAAAAAAGAAAAAAAGAAAACGAAAACTCGATTTAAAAGCCGTTCAAAAATTTTGTGGCACCTGGTCCAAAAACTAATTAGTGGCCAAGGTAACAACTTGTTTATCCATTTTTGGATCATTCCTAAAATCCTTGTTATTTATTTATTTTTATTTCGTGTAAATACCCATTACAATCAAGGTAAGTTATAGTATTAACGAATTAATTCACTTGACTAATGTTGAACTAAAATCCGTCATAGTTTTCTTGATTAATGTATGCATGAATAAATAAACGTCAGATGTTTTAAATTTATCATTTCTCTTTTCGTCCTTAAATTTCTGTTTGCTCTACCTAAAAAGAAACTTTTTTGCGACTGAGATCCGTCATTGGTTAGGATAGGTTAGACGAACTTGATCTGATATTTGAAGTGCTAAAACAACAACATGATATACTAGAACATTTATTGCTAATTGCAGATATTGTACACTCATCTTCAAAATGATTGCCGCATATCTATAACTGTCTTCTTGTAAGAATATAATTTGATAATGATTTTGCAGGGTACTTTTAATACTGATGCTAGTGTACAATCGGGAAATGTATATTTGTGGTAAATTTCATACGAAAAGAATTATAAATACGAAAATAAGAAGGAGTAAAACAAAATATTCCTAAATGGACAAGAAGGTTTTATTTTCGTTTTATTGTTTTTATTTACTGCTCTTTTGACATGAAATTTTCCACATACATGTCTTTGCCAATTATACACATACTAACATTATACGAAATACGGAGCGAATTCGTTATCAAATTATATTCCTACATCAATATATATATTTATAGACATGCGACAATAATTTTGGGCATGAGTGTGCCCTTTATTGCAACATTGTAGGTAACTAAATTCGTTTAATTTTATAGCCAATGTAATTTTGTACTATGTAGTTTTGTAATTTTTTACCAATGTGACTCATATATTCACGAATAGGGGGGCGCGGTGGCTCAGTGGTAGAGCGTTCACCTCTGGTGTTTGGAGTCCTGGGTTCGATCCCAGCCCCCGCCAAGTGAACTTTGTGGTGGACAAACACCGTGCTCGTGGGTTTTCTCGGGGTTCTCCCGTTTCCTCCCACTTTCTTCATTCCACGATTTTACTCATCTCTCATAATCACCGTCTCCTTTAGCCTAACCGGCATAACCGTGGGACGTAAAACTAAAAGATTTCATTTCATTTTTTCATATATTCACGAATGTATTAATAGTCTTGATGACTACCGTATGCATATTTTGACAAACTCCTCTGAACCGTCATTAGGCTTCTTCACATATTCACACATTGTAACACCACTTTACAATCTAAACATGTCTTATGCGGGTTCCTAAACATGTGTTCCTAATGAAAAAAAAAAAGGCATTGGAAATATATTTACAAGCATACTTGTGAACCACGGCGCAGTCTTACGAAGATTTAAAATTACTGTTCCAAGTTCTTTAATGTTGTTTGAAACGCAAATTCATTTATTTTGATTCACCCATGGTCCAACTGAACCGATGCCACTCGTATAGGACTTCTCAACCATTTCTCGTATGCACAACCAGGCCGGTAGCCAGCCCAAAGATGTAGGGGGGGGGGCGGAAGAAGTTAGAGATGGCCCGATCCAACCATATTATAGTTCATTTGCAAGCTTATCGTGCAAATTTTAGGGGGGTCCGGCCCCCTAGACCCCCTTGGGTACGGGCCTGTGCACAACTTATAAAATTTTCAAAATCAGCCTAAAGACTTTTATTTTCACTTCAAACATCAGGTGAACAAGATCCTTCCAAGGACACCTTCATCAAATTATTAACGTGTTCTGGAGTGAGCCGGCACCGTTTTGAAGTTAAAATTCTAATCATTGTTAAAGATGATCTCTCCACTGAAGCGGTACCGATTGGAAGAAGCACATATTTTGTTGCTAGAGCTGACAAATTAGGAAATATAATGATTTTATATTCTTCATAGGGAAGTTTCATTAGAAATCCCTTGAAGAAAGTTATACTTTCAATCGTTTGAGAGTTCTATATTCAAATAGGACTTCTTCGTACAAAACATGAAATAATTGTGAAAAATTGCCTATTCAGGCTCGGATCAAGGCAGAAGTCTAGGGGGGTGACACCCACCCATTGGGGGGATCTGGCGGAATCCCTGCTAGGGCCCTTGTGGGCAGAGAGAATTTATTACTGCTGTGTTAGTCACACTGCCGCGTAGCTTAGCTCCTACTTTTTGCAGCGAGCCCAATCACGCGTCAGTACGACCAAAACTGTGGCCTCAGTAACGTCTCCCGTAAAAGATGTCGATAAAATCCGCTGCCAAGTGCGAGATTCGCAGCGTTTTCCGTTATCTCGTTGTGCAGGGAAAAAAATCTTCGTCTGAAGTTTTTAACGACATCAAATCAGTTTATGGCGAAGGAGTTATGAATCTACGAGTGTGTTTAAACAGTCTAACTGATGTGCACAATGAGCAAAGAAGTGGAAGACCGTCGATTTTTACTGATTTGCGCAATCCCCTTACCTGACGCCTTCAGACTATCAACTGTTCACCTCCCTGAAGATGTACGTACATAGGTGGGGGAAAATTTCAACTGACGAGGAAGTGAAGGTAGAGGTGAAGAATTGGGCAAAAGAGGTGGCGGCATACTTCTTTGACAAAGATAAAAAAAAACTGATACCTCGTCTCACTAAGTGCATCGAGAGGGATGGCGACTACATGGAAAAATAATTAACATATGTACTGATACAACCATATATGTTTTGTTTTAAATATTTTTTGAAACCTACAAAAATCTAAGTACACTTATTTTCTGAACCTGTCTCGTACACACGGAAAATAAAGTATTTGACAGTTGAAAAATTTTCTTTTGCCAATAACTCGGAAATAAATGAATTAATTTGAATCTTTGTTATTCATAAGATACTTATAATTTGATAATTTGCCAAAAATCGGTACTGTAATAAATTAATTTATTGTTGAGATATTAAGAAAAGAATTTTGTCAACTGAAGAATAGTTTCTTTCGCGACTGTACCTAAATTGGTTACTTGTCTTACACGGTTGGTAATTTCCTTGCACTCAAGAAATCTATAGATGAACTAACTCATCTTGATAAGCAACAGTATCGATACCGAAAATAGACAATGGGCACCCACTTTTTGTACACAGTACCAACCTTTCCAGCGGTGGGGTAAATCCAGCGCTTCTATACACACAATATTACATTAGTCTATATTTCGGTAACGCTTACACAAGTTGACACAAGTTGAACACAAGTTGATTGATATATACAGGGTAGGTTGCATGTTCAAAGTCGCTGGATAACCCGCCTTCCGGAAATTAAGGTTAATGTAAAAGGACAAGTTTTGCCGATAGAAGTCACTACAGTCTTCCTATCTCTCCCATGTATTTTTTTTACCTTTCACGAAAATTTACAATTTCTTTTATAAATTTCAACCTAGAGACTTCAAATTTTTAGAGAAGGAATTTCACAACCTATTAAAGGGAACAATCCGTGCAGATTTTTTATTTAGAATTTTCTTCATTGTTAAAACAGATTCATTGTTAAAGATCTGGACATCCATTTGAACAATCAAGTCATTTCAACAATGAGGAAAATTCTAAATAAAAAATCGGCAATGATTATTGCCTTCGATAGATTATGAAGTTCCTTTTCTAAAAAATTGAAGTCTGTAAGTTGAAATTTGTAAGAGAAATAGTGAATTTTTGTGAAAGATAATAAATACATGAGAAAGATACGAAGACTGTAGTGCCATCTATCGGCAAAACTTGTCCCTTTAAACCAACCTTAAGTATTCCCTTTAGGATCATTAGATGGGGATTGGGGAGTGCCTATGGGAAATAGGTAAAAAAAAAAAAAAAAGTGACGTCATCTATCAAACTTATAAATCATTTGTTTTAAATTAGTCTTCTTTTAAGGTCGAAATAGTGTGTATGAAATAATGAAGAATAAAGAAAAAGAATGCCACAAGATTTCTCTAAATTCGCTTCTCTCCTTCGTTACTTCTCTTGAGGAGATAATGATTTCCACTCGGAGGCTATAAAATTAATTGCACGTGGAAAAGTTGCTTCCTCAGTGGCACCATCTATCAACCAGAGGTAGAAAACCTTTTTTTTTTTTAAGGGGTAACACTGACGCCTGGCTTCTTCTGTTCTGTTCTGGCATCCAAAAGATGAAACGTCGCGTCGGAAACGAATGATAACTAGGGAATAACTGAAAAGAACACTTTGGAAATTATCCAACTCTCGCTTTTCATTTCCTTTCAAGAGAAAGAAAAAGAAAACAAATGAAAGAAATAGTTGAAAATATGATTCAAAAGTTTTCGCCTTCTTTATTTTTAAAAAAGAAAGAAAAATAAAGAGAAATTGATTTACTGAAAACCTTTCATGAACTTTCATAAGGAAACTTCGAAGTTTAGATTCAGATTCTAATTGGTTCTGCTAGATGTCAGCACAGTAGAAACAAAAGATAACAAACGATCAGAAACTGGTTACTTAACATACGCAAACAGTTTCAACTTTTTTTCCGTTATGTCTTAAATCCAATGTGCAGAAATATAAATGCAAATATCTTACTTTTTTGTTCAAATTTAATTTATATTACGCTTTTTAAAATTAAGGAGGAAGTTTTACTATATTATAAAGGTAACAAAGAAAGTTCTGTCGCTTTTTCATCCACCACCCTCTAACATCGATATGCCACCTGAAATGTGCCTAAAAGATAAAAAATAGTCCTCATCAACATGACGACCTTCTGACAACGTTCTGGAAGGCCATGGATTCCATCGCGGTAGAACTCGGTTGGCCGTGAAGCGAAGAAGGTATCAAATGCATTTTGCACCTCTACTAGGGATTTGAGCTGGCATCCTCTAAGGCGATTGTCCAAGGAATGGAATAGGTGATAATCGGACTGTGTCCGGAGAGTATGGCGGATGCAATAGTGTTTTCCATCCAAGGCGTAGAATGGTGTCCCGGGTCTTCCTAACCATATGGGGTTAAGTGTTATCCTGAAAGAGGAGGACCCATTTTTGATTCAGAAGTGCTGGCTCTAGAGTTTTGGATTTTTCTTGAACACGGCTTAACTGCTGACAGTACACAGTTGCATTGATGCTCTGACTAGCTGATAGCAATTTCCGACGCACGATGCCATGAGCAGTTCACCAAAAACATAGGAGTACCTTCTTTTGGTGCAGTGCTGGTTTCGACTGTTTTGGAACCGGTTAATGGGATGCTAATCAATGATGACGGTGCCGTAGAGCTTCGTATAGGACCCACTTCTCATCACATGTCAACACCGTGTCCAGAAATGGCTCCTTTCTCAGACGAGACAGCAAAGAAACACTTGTGTTTTCTCGCGTTGCCTTCTGGCCCGGGGTCAAATCATGTGGGACACATCGGCCCAACTTGTAGTGCCTCCCAAGTTGATGGAGGTGCTGCCGAATGGTTTCTCCACTCACATTGAATTGTAGTCCCAGTTCCTTATGTGTCTGGCCACTGTTCGTCTCACTTGCTGCCTGAATATCTTTATTTTGTACATGTGTTGGTCTTCCGGCACTTGGTACATTGAGTGTTTCGTCACCGTCCTTAAACTTGTTAAACCACCGCTGGACTGACAGCGTAGTCCGACCCTCACCAAAAGCCTGGCATATCTTCCGCCCCGCTTCAGCGGCGTTGGATCCCAGTTAGAATTCGTACAGCATACACGCTCTTATGACGCTCTGTGGAGGTCCCTACGCAAGTTCACGGTGTAACTGAACTGCCACAACCAGGTAGTGTGTTGCATATAGCCACACCAACAACTGAGCTTCGCCTTATCTCCATTCAACTCGCGGTGTAAGGGGCAACTGAACACAGACCTCCAGAAAAAGCAACAAAACTTTCTTGGTTACCTTTATATTAGAAAAGAAACAAAATAGAAACACATTTTTTAAAAAAACTAAGAGGTCGCTATGTTGAAAAAAACATTAGCCGACGAAACTTCCTGCTCTTATTCCCAATAGCCATGAAAATCAGGAAATATGATTCCGAACTGGGGCGCGCCTACGAGGGGTCCACCGGGTTCGGACCGTCCCCCCCCCCCCCAAAAAAAAACTTCCTAACTAAATATACATTTCTACATTTTGTCAATAAAACTCTACTTGTTTAACAGCAAAATGATTCATGCAGCATAGAAGTTTGATCTTACATTTCATCTGTACTCTTTCTCTTATTAAAACAATTTAGTTGTATCACTTTGTTCTGAAAATACAGATGGAAATATTTTACAGTTAGTTATCATATTTACGGATGCAGAATAATAAGCGTTCAATACTACATACACGTAATGGGTTGTAGTGTTGGACTATCCGCAAAGCCTGGATACCTCCCAACAAAAATTTCTGGAAGAAGGCCCGATTCCAAAATCTTATTACCATGTATGGCATCAGATATGATTATCGCTTCTATATTTCTACTAAAAACAAGGAAACCCCATGTAAATTTACAGTATATATCCTATTATATATTTGCTCTTTGTTGAGACATCTGAATTATTTTAATATAGCGAAGTAACTCAAGTGGTAGAGCGTTGGCTTCGCATTCGGGAGGTCGTGGGTTCGATTCCCGCTGCCGGCCATCCTGACTGAGGTTTTTCCAGGGTTTTCCTTAGTCCTACCAGGCAAATGCCGTGGCCGATACCTTCCCAACTTCTTTCCATTGTTGTTGTTGTTGTTGGATATCCAGTACAAAATGGCCTCTGAGCTGTATCTGGTGATTGTTAAATAAATAAATAAATAAATAAATAAATAAAAAATAGCCTACAAAAGCTCAGGCAAAAATATGACAGGCTCTTCGTATCAGTTGAATATCAAATAGTAATAAAACATTTTTTAAAAATCACAGTTATGTTTTGGAGGGAAATCAGGTAATTTGGAGTCCAAAAAAAATTGCTTCGGGGCAAACCAATAGATGAAGTAAATTCAGAATGTCTAAGAACGTCTATATATGACAGATACCGCAATCAGTAGATGTTTTTTTACTACCTGATCAAGTTTTTTCTCTCTCTCTTTAAGCTATAGAATACACTTTTTTGAACAGTAAATTGTATCAACAAAATTCTAAACTCTTACACAACCACACACACACACACACACACAAATAAAAGTTCTGTATACGAGACCCCAGGGTATGAATTCAATGTATTTTGTTATGCAGAATCAAAATTTCGAACCCCCCAAATGTATCTTTTTCCTTATAAATTTACCTTTCTACCTCCAAATGTATGACTTGTCCCTTCCCCCAGTTTACCTTTCTTATCACTCTCCAGCTTAGTTGTACCCTTTTTAGAGTTCAGAAGATATAACGTCATTGGCTTCCAGCGCTTGGACCTGCTCGTCACTGCGGGTGTGGGAACAGGGTAGCCAATCACCATCAACCTTCTGCTGCGCTCAGCGAGCCACGAGTAATCAAGCTAGCCACTCCCCATAAACGTCACTACAACTTTTCGCGGGAAGCTAACGACGTTGTACCTTCGGTACTATAATTTTAAAATTATGTCCTCCGCCCCAATGTTCTCATAGACGCAAGCTGCAACCTAAATCCACCTGTGAGTACCTTCGAGTGCGACAGAAAAAACATGCATAGATACAAGTTCATATTAATTTTACGTTTGTATTTAATGTTTTCAGTAGTCATCTGTTCTCAGTGCTGACGTCATGTTTAATTTCTTCGGGGAGGAGGGGAGGGAGAGAGATTTTTTAAAGGCAATTATTTCTTGTATTGGGGTATACCGAAAATACTAGGGGCGGGAGATACCAGCAAGAGGGTTGTCCCGTGCACCTTCTAACGTCGTCACCGCCTGTCCTACTTTCTCTGCTCCTGCTTCAATCTTTTATCAATCGTCTCCATTCGCAGCTTTTCCTTAAGTCTTCTAATATTCTGTTGAAATACTCCAACAAGAGCCAATTCTCATTCTTGTATCTCTTGATTCCAGGCCTAGAGTGATTACAATATTTTCTAAAATGTGTTTACTTGATCGTTGCACAACAATAATGGTATTGTTGTCTTGTCTTTTGGCAGTTGCCGAAGGAGAAGAGGCCGAACTACCTGAACGTGCTGGAAGTGGATGACCCAAAGTTGTGCGTGTTGATGCACCTAATGACGCCAATGCAGCCGATCGAGCCTATCCTGGAGTCTCCGCTTGCGAGGCCCCTCAATCAGCAGAAGACTGCAGCCAATGAGATCCTCGACCAGGTGGGCACTGCAAAGACTGCCATGGAGGGCATGTTGCTCTCCAACATGGAGAAGAATGGTAAGTTATCAAGGGACAGGAATAAAAATATAATTTCCTACCCATTACCATAATGATGGTTTTTCTATTAAAATAGGGATATAATTTCTTCTTTGTTATCATGACAATCGCTTTAATTTTTCTATAGATTCAACGACAAAGACATCATATTCTGTTATTTACAATGGTGATATCTATATTGTTTTCTTGCTACTTCTCAAAACTGAAGTAGCTATGATACGGGACATTTTCGGTAAATCGCATTAACGCTCCGATTGGCTAATCTTGATTCCTGCAATGAGCTGACACTAACGACAGGGGGCGTTGATGACAACAACTACTCGTTTTTCCCGCGCAACTGCCATTGTCAGCCTTATCTCAGAGTTGATTTACACGCGTGGGGTTGTGGACGGTATGTTTTTCGTGTGTATATTAGACATTTGCTAAACGCTATGTTTTTCATGTGTATATTAACATTTGCTAAACGTTATGTTTTTCGTGTGTATATTAAACATTTGCTAAACGTTATGTTTTTCGTGTATATATTAGACATTTGCTAAACGTTATGTTTTTCGTGTGTATATTAGACATTTGCTAAACGTTGTTTTTCGTGTGTATATTAGACATTTGCTAACTCGGATAGTTTGATTGCATATTTACTAGAAATGTGCTAGGAGCATCCAGAAAATAAATTTCCCATTCGTTCTATGGCTAAGAAACCGTGTGTTACGCGAAGCAACGGCTTGCACGTGAGAGAGTAAGGTCTTAGCATGGCACATGCGCCAGCAGAATTTCCCTAGTGCTCTCAGTGGCAGTGGTTGAATATGAATGTTCCTATTCCAATTTCCGCCGCGTATGAAGTGGGGGCAGTGATAAAGGTTATGAATGCACAGGGTATAGCACCGATTGAAATCCATCTTCAGCTGTGCCAGGTCTATGGGCCTAACGCCATGAGCAATCCGATGATGCGTTGCTGGTATAGACGGCATTTTGAGCATGATGAGTCCTGTAAGAAACCTACGTTTCATACCCTGTGATGATCCGATCTAAAAACTCTTCTCCCTCATCGTGGTATCGTTGCAAAAATGTCAATGCTGACCCAATGTGTCTTGCTTTGTGTTCTGGAGTCAGTTGCTTTGGCACTTTATCACTGCTCGCACTTCATACGGGGTGGGAGCTGCTATAGGAACGTCCGTCTTCAACCACTACCACGACGCTACTGAGAACACTAGAGAAGTTCTGCTGGCGCATGCACCATACTAGGACCTTACTCTCTCACGTGCATGCAGCCGCTTCGCGAAACATACGGTTTCCTAGCTGTAGAATACATGGGAAAGTTCCTTTCTGGATGCACCTCGCAAGTTTGTAGGAAATAAACAAATAAAGATATTTTTATAAGTGATAGTTCTTTGGTAACTCACAGCAGCATTTAAAACCTGTACGGTAGCACAGAAGATTCATAAGTTTGGCGACCACTGACTTAGATTATGGATCGTGGTTGTGATTGCCACAGTTTGTTCGAGTCTCATCTCAGGCTTGGAAATCTTTAAATGTCCTCTATGTTCGCGTGTTTGTGCACCTATCGGTAAACTTACACTGTTTGAAAGTTGTCAGGGAACAAACCACATTGACTCATAACTTTTGTTGATAAATATACCAGAATAGGGTAGTAGTGAAACCTTGCGTCCATCAGTACAGGCAAGCATCTATATAAATGTTGTTATCAGGAAAAGACTGTGATGTTGAGTGAGAATACGATACCCACGAACAGTGATGATTTCAGCCATTTTTCCCTGGGAGAATTTCAATACACTGGGAGATAAAATAGTACTGGTAAAACACTGATAATTCCTGTTGAGCATGATCAGAGATTTGCCTCTGGAGGAGGAATTTCGTAGCTGCAGGAGGAAATTCCCTCTACGCCACACGCTGAAATCATCACTGATACGGTAAACGCCTATTGTCAGTGAATATTGTTGTTCTAAGTGAACAGTCTATTGGAAGATGGCAGAAAGAGTTTCACAAAGTTATTATAATCATACCGGAGCCATTGGTCATCTGAAGGCAGGTCCAGGTGTCACGGAGGCGCACGTTTGGTCAAAAAGTGTCAATTTTCGACTTCGGAACTGACTGACGTGGAAGCTGCACAACAGACAGAATCAATACAGCACACCAGATGCCAAAAACGAAATCGATCTGCCACCAAAACTAACATGTTTTCTGGCATCCATGTGCCCCGCAGAACTATTTTACAATGACTGAATGCTTTGGTTTGTACGTCCACTATCCCTCACCCACCGTTATGCCAGGTTACAATGGTGCAGAGGATATGGCGACTGTGACCAACGAAGATGTTCCAGTATGACATTATCAGATGAATTACTGTTCTGTGCGACAAGATTTTTAGCATCACATGATAGTGAGCACGATATGATTCACAGCATATCAGTGAATGTGGCAGTGGTGGTTCTGAAGTTAAGTTATGGCCGGTTATAATGAAAAGTGGAAGAACACCACGGCTTAGGATCTGTTACTAGAGAAATGTATTTTCTCGAGATTTTGAAAGGGTATTTTCGTCTTTTACATAATGTACTACAGTATGTCCTGACTCGTTTACATCGATAGCCATGCACCCACTCAGAAGTGTACAAGTTTTAGAGACTCTGGAGAGTGGGAATATCAACCATTTGGATTGTCTAGAATTTCCCACATCTTAATCCAATCCAACATGCCTGAAATACTCTAGAAAGACGAGTTTCACAGAACAATCCACAATCCCCAATTCTTCTGTGAAACTCGTCCTTCGAGAGTATTTTAGGCATGTTGGATTGGATTAAGATGTGGGAAATCCTAGACAATCCAAATGGTTGATATTCCCACTCTTTCGAGTCTCCGAAAAGTGTACAGATGTGCAAAAGCGCATCCACTGGGATGTTCCACTGGGTTCAGACAATCCTCAATCTTCGTAACTCGACAAACATTTGTCCAGTTTCCCAAGAAAACTATGGTTGTTCTAGGAAAAAAGTGATTGATACAGGCACGTAGCCAAGGGGTGGGTCCGGGGGGTCCGGACCCCCCCCTTCGAGACCAGAAATAAAAAAGTTAAGGAAGGACAAAACAAAAAGAAACAAGAAATAGGAAGAATCAGCGTTAAAAATAAAGAGAAAATGTAAAGATAAAAATAAAGCTAAAAATCAAAATAATTTTTTATCATCGCTTCCCTGTAGTATCAAACATGTTATTTCAGAAACGGTTTTCTACTGCTCCTTTAACTTGTCATTTGGAACAGACAGTAATTGACGGAATAATGAAAACAAAAAGTTATGTGGAAAGCAAGTTCTGTTAACATTTGATTCAAAAGAGAAAAAAAAAAGATATAAAAAATATTTTACAAGACATTATTGGATACGTACTTTTTTTTAATAATAATTGAGGTCATAATGAAAGGAAAATTATATTTAGATGAACAGAAGAAGGAACGTAGATATTGTAAATTTTTAAAAAATATTTTTATAAATATTGTTTTATTCGAGATTTCTTCATAGTTTGTTACTAAAATACTTACTAACATGCATGGGCACCGATCCTGGGGGCCCGAGGACGTCCTTCCCCCAAAAGGTCATGTGGGCCCCCTTGTATTTATGAATATACAATATATTGGCATAACTTGAATGCAATTTGTCTTAAAATCCTCATATATGGCTTCTGCATCTGAATGGACCCCCTCAAATTTACAGAGAAATCGGCGCCCGTGCTAACATGTCCTAATTTTAAAGTCTTAACAAACCAACATATGTTGCTAGTAAAATAGTTTAAATTGATCAAGCCCCTGGTGTGATAACCACAATATTTCATGTCAATCCCCCCCCCCCTCCCATCACGAAATCCTGACTAAATGAACCAATATATGTTACCAGTAAAATAGTTTAGAATAATCGAACTCTGGTATGATAACCACAGTATTTCATGTCTCGGACCCCCCCCCCCTATTACGAAATCCTGGCTACGTGCCTGATTGATATATCTTAAAGATTTTACCTTACACTACATCTGTACCGTTTTTTTTATATATATATATATAAAAACAATTTAGTGTTATCGTTTCTTAAGGTCGTAGGTGGCAATACCTAAAAAATGTTTATCGTTTTATCGGGTGCAGAAATATTACGATGTCAAATACTGTTTAACCCTTAACGGTTCACTATCTTTTCTGTCTGTTTCCGCCACTGCTTGCAAAACAATATATTCACAGACTACCTTAAGCGTAAAATTCACCAGAGTTGTCACCAAGAGGCAATAGCTTCTCTGGATCGCGGAAAACATGTACACAAATAACCACAAGGAACAATACCTAAAAATAATAGTCTTCAAACGCAATAGGCAAGATCAAAACATGTGTAACCAAATGGTTACGAAAACTCGTTAAGGGTTAAGTCTAGACATAGTGATTAGTAGTATTAGGTCTTCCTGAAACTTCGGGACGCCTCCCAACAAAAATTTCTGCATATGTGAAGTACGTACGCTATGATTCCCAAACTGGCAATATGGCTTACTGAGTCATCAGAACTTTCCATTCATGACAACTTGTTTTTCATATTTTCTCTCCTTTGTCTGTTCGTTTTTTTTTTCTTTTTTATATGGCGATGAATCTAAGTGATCTTTGGATTAATATATGTACAATCAGCGACAAAAGTTCTTTCCGATTATGAAATTAGTTTCGTAAATAACTTCACAATAGAAGGACAATTTGAGACTGTTTTCAGTAAATTAAAAACATTGTAATGTTCTGAACGTTCCAGCTATACTACCGTTATCTCCAAAATAAATTTTGCCAAACAGAAAGAACTTTTGAGCTCCCTCGTGGCTAAGCGGTTAGCGCAGTGACGTAACTAAAGTCTAGGGGGCCACCCCGCAGACAGCGTAGAGTGGGGCCCCTCCCCTACATCCCTTTCACGAGTTGCGGGCCCCTTACAACGCGGTCTCTGCGTGGCCCGTATTTACGCCCCTGGGTTAGCGTACGCGCCTGTGGCGCAAGACACCCGGGTTGGATTCCCGGCGAGAGCTCATGTGCATTGCATTCCACGTTAAACTTCAGGTCCACGTCTCATGTAGCCTTGCTGCTGAAAAGGGGACGCTAAGCTGAAAAATTAAATGAAATCAGAAATAAATTTTGTCGCTGACTGTACAATTGCATACTCATAGTTTGGTTACTTTATGTATTCGGATAAATTCCCAAATATTATAGTTATTTGGGTGGAGTACGCTGAGGAAAAAAGTATCTGGCGTACGTATAAACGAAGATTACATGTGCAAATCCTGTAGTTCTTGGACTTAACGTACAGCAAACGTATAACTGAAAAAGTATATTTTATACTTTCCGTATAAGTGTTCCGAATAAACGTACTTTCCGTACAAGTGTTCCGAATAAACGTACTTTCCGTACAAGTGTTCCGAATAAACGTACTTTCCGTACAAGTGTTCCGAATAAACGTACTTTCCGTACGAATGAAAAAACTTTCTACAGGCGGTCATGATGTTGCATACAGATGGGCGTATGTAACATATAGCTGACGTATGTAATATACGGAATACGGTTAGATTAATGCTTAGATGTAATATACGGAATACGGTTAGATGTCAGACATCCTGCAACGGCATGATGTAACCTCTAAGCAGGAAAGTATGTAGCATATGGATAACGTATGCTCCGTACTGATTTCTGTAGTAAAGGGAAGGATTCCGTATATTTATACAATATACCGCCGCCCAGATAACGGATTTTTCTCAGTATAGAATTTAGATCAGTATATATTTGTTCCCTAGCAATTATCGATCATTGTAGTAAATCAAGTACCATTTAAAATCATGGAGACTGAATTCAAGATGGTTACAGAATAATCCTGGCTATAATATTTCAAATCTACTCCTTTCCAATATCAAATTCGTCCTCTAACTCTGTTATCCGAAGATAAAACATAGAATTCCGTTCTCTTAAGAACCGTAACTCTATCACTATATGAGAAGAAACGAATTGAAAGCTCCGTAATCTTTAAATAATGAATGCACTGTGAGGAAAACATTCTCAAAGAAGGTGTGAGAACGAATCAATAAGAGCCATTAGGCAGTTTCCTTCGCGACGTGATTGATGCTGAGGGCGAGAACATGCGAAACTTCCTCTTTAATCATTTTATCCTCCGCTGAGTGATCGAAAAATTGATTTATAAGCCGAAACTAATTCTGCTTCTTTTCACAACTTGCTATGCAATATATATTTTTCTGTTCATACTTTTTGTTTATTAAAATCCTTCAACGTTTCTTGCAAATCGTGACAGATTCAGAACAAAGGAATTATGGTTCTAATTTGACATTGTTCACAAATTATCTAGTTTTCAAATAATAATAAAGAAACACAACAACATACAGAGAAAGGCAATGTGATAATATACGAGGGTCGTTCAAGTCAATCCGGGACTTCTTTAAAAAAAAAACAAATAGAAGAACAAATTTCAAAGTGTGGAAAGTGGATTTATTTTTTCACATAACCTCTAGCTACAGTTATACACTTATCCTAGCGTTTAAATAACGTCTGGGATGCTTCGGGGATAGAAAGATTTATTATTACAACGGAACGATTGTAGAACATCATTCTTCACTTCATCATCACTGTTGAAATGTTTTCATCCAAGAAATTGCAATTTCATGACAGGTTTTGCAACGATTGTCCAGGATAAGCTGCTCCACGCGCTGAATGTTCTCCGGAATGACTACAGTGGCCTGTGATTCACCACGACCGGGATCGTCAGTAATAGAGATACGGCTATCTTTGAAGTGCTTACACCATTCAAATCTCTTACTGTGACTGAGTGTCTCATTACCGTACTGAGCCTGAAGCTTTCTGTAAATTTCAGCAGGATTTATGCCCTCATTCCGTAAAAACTTCATCACAGCACGCTGTTCCACGTAGACATTCACACTGCTGTCCGCCATCTTGAATAACGGTCTATCCAGAAGGGCGGAAAATGAGCGCCGCCTACTAGTAACAAGACACAGTTGCCAATTTCTACTGCATACAAAACCTCCAGCCTGGGCGTCAATTTAAACCTGGAAAGAAAAAAAGTCCCGGATTGACTTGAACGACCCTCGTAAATACAAAACACGCAATTACGTAACAGTTTCAACACAATAACTGTGTCTTTATCATATTTCCACTCCTTCTGGCTACATCAGAGTTGGTCACCTCTTATATACTTCCCGGAGATCAACTTTTAATTAGGCTTTGCCCCTTCATTAAAAAGTAACACTTGTCTTATTCCCTTTCATTTGTACAGCTGCGCACTTGTCCAATTAAAAATATACTTTTTTCTGCTGGATACATTCTTGTCTTCTACTTATCCTTGTTATGTTCCCTTATTATTTTTTCTCTTTCTTTCTGTTTCCTTTTCCTTTCTTCTTCTGTAAGTAGAATCTTCTCTCATTCTTTATTTATCGTAAATCCCGCATTCCAATGCATCACCTTTTCTCCTGCCTTCATAACTCCATTAGCTTCTTTCATTTTCTCACCAATGTCCTGTTCTCTACTTCTATGACCTCTGCTCCTTCCCACCCTATCCTGTGGTTTCTCTCTTTCTGATGCTTATACAGGGTGTTTCAAAACAACGCCAACAACGTTTGGGAGGTGATTCCTGACACCAAAATAAGACAAAAAGTATAGACCAACCTGGGTACACAAATACTCCCTTTCGGAGTTATAGGCTGCCGAAAACATGAAAAAATGAACTTTAAAGGTCCATAGCTCAAAAATTATGGGACCTACCGTAGTCGGGTCAAGACTTCACAAAGGAACTAATATGTGCCCTGTCCAAAAATACATGTTTCAGAATCCTGCGGTACTTACGCAACAATTTTTATAGGCTAAGGGCTAAGGGTATATAATATGAAATACTCACCAACTACCTCTGTAAAAACTGTTGCAGAAGTACCGCAGGAATCTAAAACATGGATAATTGGATAGGGCAGATAGTAGTTCTTAAGTGAAGTCTTTACCCGACTAAAGTAGGTCTCATAGTATTGGAACTATGGACCTTTCAAGTACATTTTTTTCATGTTTTCGATAGCCTATAACTCCGAAAGGAATCATTTGTACATCCAGGTTGGTCTATACTTTTTGTCTTATCTTGGTGTCAGGAACCACCTCCCAAACGTTGTCGGTGTTGTTTTGAAACACCCTGTATATTGTGTTGTTGTCCCTTTTCAATTTTACGTCATCTTTGTACTGTTTTATCCTCTCTTCCATCTTTTTTTGTTTCACCTATGTAAATTTTGCTACACTCCGCGCATCCAACTCTATATTACCCCCATTTAATCTTTTTCAGCTATTTCTTTCCTCTTGGTCTTTCTGACTACTTCAATTATCCTGCTTCCTCCTTTCCTGTACGTCCTAATTCCTGCTTTCCGAAGTATCCTCTTTATCTTCTCTGTGTCTTTGCCTAGGTTCTCTATACCAAATCATTTTTTGTTCTTGTCTTCTTCTTCTTCCTTCTTTCTTGCCACGCTTCTTCTTACTCTATCCTCTTCGTTGTATCCATTCCTCTTTAATTGTATCCAGAACTTCTTTAAATCTCTTTTCCTCTGTTCTTCATCTGTGTTTAAGTCTCCTATTCTTTCCTCCATGAAGAAGTCTCCTATTCTTTCCTCCAGAAATTTTGTCGAGAGTTTCCTTCCGAGTCATGTGTATCTCGTTTTTCATTATCGTTGGGCCATGAAACAAACGCTAGAGAGATATACTAACACCGTATACAAATGTGTGGTGTTGGAATGTATAGTTCGTAGGATATGATGCTTTACTTTCTTTTAAATTTCAATACTTCCAGTGTACCTCTAAAAAATGTAATAAAGAAATAACGGCTATATTTTAAATATTCAATTAGAACTGAACAATCCACACAAAATTTGCAATCGATCAGTGAAAACGGCATCTTTCTAGAACCTATGATTCCCGGAACTCACTGTCGAAAGGATTGGCCACAAACATATAAACTTTTCTTGACCACAAACAAACAAACCTAGTATTTTAATATATAGATAATTACTTACAAAACGCTGCAAAAAAGACTAGACAATAAAATGCTGATCTTATTGTTGTTATGAATGAGGCTTTTAGAGATTCAGAACTCATCTTTAAAATAATCATCCCTTTTATTACAGTAATTAGTTAAATCATAAAGATATCACGTTTCATTAGTTGTACTTCAAAACGTTTCAACCCTATTAATCAATAAGAAATGTAATGACTGTTCACGTCAAGCGCTTATCAAGTTTTTTACTTGAGTTAAACTTTTTATTTGGAATTTTAATTGAGAGCTGTTATTCCGAATGCAGTATAAATATTAATGTCAAAAGCATTTTCTTCTCTTATTGTAAATCAACCTCAAATCAATCACAAATTTTTGCCCGATGAACAGTTGCTAACATGAAGTACACGGTGTCCCAAAAGTCACTTAACAGCCGCCAGGCTAGAGACATGTAGTTCAGAGATTGGTTTGATTTGACGACATAGTAATACTATATGAATTCGATTACTACGAATGGACTTGATTGCTATAAATGACCATGACCGCGACCATCTTGATATTCACCATATTGAACTGAAGTCAAACTTTTTAAATGGAGTGGTATATATGTGGCACATAATTTTAGGCTAGAATGTCACCAGAAACACGAATATGAAGGCAGTTTTTAGATATCTTTAATCTGTGCAAAGTTATTGCTCTACGAAATGTGCTCAAAGTGCTCACCATGCTTCATATGAAACAATGTAGGATTGTTTCATATTAAACATGCCAGAAACCTAGGGATATTTTTTAGGGAGAGGAACCAGTTCCATTTTCAGGGTACTTTCGAGAAGAGTATGCCTGAAAACATTAAGAGGCCTTATCACTGCGAAATTAAAATACCGCTAATTTTACAGTAATTCGGTGATATCTTCAAATAGATAAAATATAATCAAAAAGTGGAACAAGACCTCCCTAGACAATATTATTTTACATGAGATACCGTTATCACCACTCACTTATCTGCTTTCTATTTCAAGCCATTAAGAAACCCGGCATTTATTTTTGCGTTTCTAAATGGCTTTAAACAGAAAACTACTAGGTGACTCGTGATAACGGTACCTCATGCAAAATAATATTGTCTAGGGCGCTCTTGTTCCACATTTCGATTATCTTTTATCTATTTGAAGATATCACAGAATTACTGTAAAATTAGCGGTATTTTAATTTCGCAGTGATAAGGCCTCTTAAATATATCGTTTTAATTCGCTGAAATCAGCAGTGTTATGATTACGTTGGTGGCATTCCCGAGCTATGTGATAATCTTTTTTTAAGTCATAATTTTAGAAGAGGACTGAGTCTCGAGGGTCCATTTTGAGTACGCACTGGTTTTAATGATGGGACTGTACGAACAAATTGAAGACGAAGTGAATAACGTTTAGTGTATTCATTTTTTAAAAAATGAAACACAAAAAAATCGATCACAGACAATACACATGGTTAAGGAATTCAAACAGAATAGCAAAGGCAACTGCCAAGAACTCAGTTACAAAGATGGGTGAGAAACGTAGGCCCGTCCATTGGAAAAGTACCGGTATGCTTTTATTTATTCGAGTTAGCAATAGCTAGGGACTTAGGCGCAGTATACGTGTACCACTACAGAAAGGGCTTAAATACATGCCTGTTTAGTTGTGGTTGAGTCTTTACAGGATATTGTAACGTTTCAGACTATATTTTTTAAACTTAGCGTTAAAATTCTTTTACCTTTCTGTTACAATTATTGTCCACAGTTCGATTAAGTCAACACGATCCAGCACCTTAATTTTAACTCATAATTGCAAGAGAAATTAGGCACATCAAATGCATATCACAATTAACTTTTATTCTTAAAATTCCATGAAAAATCTTTCTTCTGTTGTCATAGCAACTCGAAACAAATAACTATATCTTGTTACAGCGACTCTCATTACATGATTATTTTATCTATCTCCACATATATTCTACCTTTTCTTCTTCTTCTTCTTTTTCACAACAGATTGTGCAGTTTTAAGCACCGTTGCCCAAATTAGCTACAATTAGAAATGGAAGTAATTCACAGGTGTCAGATATACAATATCGTTGTATATATATGGCTCCCGACTAGGACTTCTTAAAATAGTTATAATTGAAGAAAGAATCCTGGACCGTTACATATCTTACATACATGGTTACCTTACTTTCTGAATAGCCCTCACACACATAAATTATAATACATATATATTAATTTCATTTTGCTTTAACAATAATCTTACATTCATTTAATAATCAATTTCATTTTAATTCAATAAAATTACCGACGAAGAGGACTTATTCAAAAATTCGAACCTTTTGCTAATTATTTAGATCCTAAAATAGATTCTTTAATTCAATATCATCGGAGCTCATAGACAAATTAAATTAAGGTATATTGAAATATTACATAACTCATTTCTTCCATTTGGGCATAATTAAGATAATTAGAAAATACTTTGAAAGCACAATATTGATAAGTGAAGCGAATTACAAAGAAATCATAACAATACTCAAAGTGAAACCAAACAATACTTGATTAATATCATTAACAGGAATAATACAAATAAAGAAATTATTATATTAAAAATCAATCTGAAAACTCAACATTATCTATGTTAATCTTAGATAAAACTTCTGAAGGAACTAACGTTTTAATTAATTGTATCGATTTACCTTTGGTATACTTTGACGAACGCCATAACTTTAGCTCAAGTTATATTACCAAATGATTCAATTAGATTACATTGAATAGCATAATCTTGAGGAGTACCGTCCTGTATGTTATTTATGTTTCCAGTTCTTTGATTCCTGTTTTGATAATTTCTGCCACCTATGAAATTATTACGAAATCCATTTCGAGTAAAATTAGATATACTGTTTGCCTGATTTCTAAATTCTGTACTATTACCATTCCTGTTTCTTCTGAAATTGGGTTCAGTTCTGTTACCGGTATAATTGAACCTATCATTACTTCTTACATTAGGTCTACACTCTTCACGCACATTGATATTTCGGATTGCAATATGATTGGCTTGGTTTCGGTTATTATTAGTTTGGTTTCGATTAGTATTACTTTGCATCATTGATTGATTTTCAAAATTTTGCACTATCATAATTAGATGATTGAAATTAATGCATTGTGCAGAAATCAGTATTTGCTGCAACCTAAACGGTAATAATATCCGGATCGATGCTATAATTCATGATTCCTGTTGGTATGGATTAATTAACTTCAATTCATTATATACCGAAATTACAAAATCAGTAAGATTCTTATCAATTTTTGGATCATAACGTCTGTTTCGAACCAAAGCGTCTCGGTTTGGCAGCATAAAATCATTCTCAAAATTTGAAAGCAGTGCTTTCTTGAAATCTAAATAATTACGTAAATTCCTCCTAATCGCTTTGAACCAAACAGAGCAAGGTGGTAGTAAAACGTGTGGTAAAATTTTAAGTAATTTGGATCTATCTACACCAATTAAGTTGCATTCTTCTTCGAATTTCTCCAAAAATGCACTTGCTGGTGGTATGTCTTCGACCTTCCACTAAATTTGGTCAAAGATCTTATTTCACTAAATCTGATATGATGATTATTATGAGGCTGTTTCAAATATTTAGACTGTACGTATCTGGTTTTCCTATGATGACAATTGGCTTTTGGAATATAGAATCTTCTACATATAAGCTTAATTTCAGCAATCTCCCCTAAAGTCTGTTCACATCATTGGAACCGGATAGTACCTTTTGCAAAATGAGGGATATACACTGAGAAAAACAATCGTATGTGGCGTACGTAAAATCGTATTTTACATTTGTAAATACTGTAGTTTTTGAACTTAACGAACAGCAAACGTATAACTGAAAACGCGTTTTATAATATATTCTGTATAAGTGTTCCATCTGTACGTACTTTCCGTATGAAACAATATAAGCGAACAGGATCTCACATACAAATGGACGTATATGACATATAGCTGACGAAAGTAAAATACATATATGTATGTAATATAAGGAAGACTGTTAAACATCAGACATCCTGCAATGGCATGAAGTAACATCTAAGGACAGTGCCTAAGTAGCATATGGGTAACGTATGCTCCATACTGATTTCTGTAGTAAGCAAGAGGATTCTCTATATTTGTACAATATACCGCTATCTGGAGAACGGACTTTTCTCAGTGTGAATACATCTAAGCCATCTTCAGCATTTCCTTGCAAAGAAATAGAAATAAATAAACAATACATTGATTTGTAAAACATGTAAAACTAATAAATAAATAAATAACCCTTGTATTTGTTTCTGTAATAACTGTTTGTCTCCTTTTTTGCAGCCGATTTTCCGTTCATCGCGTATTACGTGATTAACAAGAGTCAAACGGACCCTGTGGAGTTCTTCAAGAATCTCCGCCACATGTCGTTCCAGAAGTTCGACCCAAAGACCCTCAAGTACACGGCTGTGCATATGCTGGACCTGTTCAACGAGGTGGCGACGATAGCGCGGCCTCCGCTCGACACTTCTTCCAAGCGACCGCAGAGTCAAAGGACCGGATACATCATCTCAGTATATAAAGTGTTCGAGGGGGACGATGGAGAGAAATTCGAGAAGAATTGGCTTTACTGGACAGGTAAGCACTTTTACAAAACATACTTCTTACACACGAAGTTTAAAAATGTGTTTAAAAATTATGTAAAATACAATTAACAATTTATATAACTTTTTACTTCATGACACGTTACATTTTTAAATACCTGTATACTTCAAGATACGTTCTAGAGTATCTAACTCTTAAATACATTATGCTTTTTAATTTATGACTAATTGAACCTTCGCAATTTACACAGTGCATAATTCTAGTATGAGCGAGATCTCTTTCCCTCTTCTCACTATATCTGTGCAAATTCCTTTACGAATACAAGAAAAAACAGGAAGACTCTGAAAGGGAGTGAATTGCTAGAGACAAACATATAAATGTAGTATTTTAATATATAGAATGTTGGGGAGGTGATTGTGGCAAACTTGCATAAGTAATACATGATACCATGTAAACGAAATATATCTAATATAACTAAAATAGTTTGTGTGTTTGTCTGTTTGTGTGTGGCCTGGGGACCAGACATGTGGACCGAGAGTTACCAAATTTGGTCAGGGGTACCTTGGCCCAGGCCCCAGATCAAGACGAAGCCTTTTTTTTTCAAATTTCGAACCAGGGGGTCTCAGGGAGCGTTTACCGGAACCTGCTTGGGAACCAGACAAATTGAGTGAGAGTTACCAAATTTTAGTCATGAATACCTTGGTCCAGACTCCAGACTAGAGTTAAACGTTTTTGTCAAAATTCGAACTAAGGAGGTCTCAGGGGGGCGTTTACTGGGACATGTAACAATAGTAGAAAATGACCGATATTAGTGTCAAATTCATAGTTTTCACGGTCGCTGAGATCAATGGTGATACTCCCACAGGCGTTGACTTCTAAATACAGATCCTTTGCGAAGCATGGGTATATTCAACTAGTAATGAATAAAACAAAAATAAAAATCATTTGTGTTGTTTTCTTTTTCTAAAATTGAATATTATATAACCGAGCACTTATACCTTGGTGGTTGTGGTTTCTAAAACTGTGTTCTAAAGAATCATTACATCTCTTTTTTCTTCTCTTTATTATTTATTTTGTTTTATTTTGTTTTATTTACTGTAGAAAAATAGAATATTCTTCCCTGGACCAGTACGGTTTTCTAATATGAATCCCAACTATCATCATGGACAATAATAGCTGTAACATCTTTACCCGAAAAAGAAATTGTAAAGCATTTAAAATCTGGACTGAACAGACACGACTATAAAGTCTGTCTCCTATACAGATGGATAATTCACATATTCGTTTTTGGAAATATTGCTCAATGTTTACAGATAGACCCTAATAATTGCAATATGGATGCATATTAGAGAACAGAGCTAGTCCATTTAGAATTAGGAAAGACTCCAGATAACACAGAACACCATTAACGGAATCAAATATAAACACACAACAACCCAACGATAACAAACAAACAACTATTGCGCAACGAAATTTCTATGTTAATTTGGTCGAAATTCGCCATAATTTAAAAGAATATTAAACGCCGTTTCAAATTCTTGTCATGGACAGAACTCCCCCATCCACTGGATCATTGTTTTCTTCATTCAGCACAACTAAATTTCATTTCGTTTCAGTAGTATCTAATATTTAAGTTTTACTGTATATTAGTTAAGTAATTCAATGCACTAACACCTATGAAATGATTAAGAAACATTTAGCTTCATTTCCAGATTATTTTTAATTATCATTTAGTTTGTTAATTTGGAACTAACTGATATCTCGGACATGATACATCCGCGGAAAGGGAAAATAATCCTTTCATACAACTTTCAGTAAATATTAGAAACTTCTGGATAATCCAATTAACGAAATTTTTGAGTATAGAATACTCAAATAACTTCTACAATATTGAATCAGCACAGTTAAAGGTTCATAGTTACGTTAATAGATTCTTTTTGATTGATTCACTTGCATTACTTGGTTAGTGTAATACAAATATAAACAAGGCATAATTACACAAAATAATACTTAACCTAACATACACTGTAATTAGTGAATATGGGGAAAGTGATATGTACAACTACTCTACTTATAACACACAAAAAGAAATAGAACACAACTATTTATTGGCTACCTCTTATTGCAGTAGCTAGCTTCCGGACTTCTATTGTCCCCCTTAGCTTTACACACTGGCCAAAAGAAATAAAAGTGGCGATGAGAAGACTTACTACATACTCGGAATGTTGAGAGACTATAAATATATATTACACTTAGGTTATCATTATGGTTCAAGCACAGGTCGTAAAGATTGCATAGAAGGAGAATCTAAGTTTACCCCGATCGACGAACATCTGACGTATAGTGGTGATTTAAGTTTTACTCACCAACCATGATCCAAAATTTTCACTTCCCACGAATCGTAACTGCAATGATTAGTTTAGAAATTGAGCACTAGCTGATTCAGTCACTTAGATTTATTATCTGTTACCTGCTCTAGAACACGGCAGTCCACATTGGAAAATATCCTTCAAATATTTCGGGAATATTTCTACCTTCCTATTACAATTCTTCGGATATTATAACGAACAACGGTCGTATAGGTAACACTACACGATGCTTCCAAGTCATCCCGCAATAGTGCCACTTCGACTTTAGTTTTTCACTACAATAATTTCTAATTAACTAACCGAAATCATAGTTAATTGCTTAATTTAAGTAATTTAAAATATTATGATGCCAATTTTGAGTGAAAATAGTTTTAGTCACAATTTACCTCTCATTGTAACATACGTTTAAAAACCGTATGTTCTTTATACTCAAATGCTATTCCAAACACTGCGCTCTGACTAACACTATTCCAATTTTACTCACAAGATGTCAATCCGCTTCGCAGCGCTGTAAACTAAAATAATTTTTATCCAGTTTCCAAAAGATAGCAAAATAATCTAATATATATATATATATATATATATATATATATATATATATATATATATATATATATATATATATATATACAGTGTGTCTATAAAAGAACTCCGGGGTTTTGAGGCAAAATCTTTTAATTAAGTAAAAAAACGTACATACATGAGTTATACATGATTAGAAAGCTTACATTTTCACGTTTGTTTTAACAATTTAATAAAGTTCAATATGAGCCTCGTGAGTGGCACGGCACACATCGTAACGGTACTCTATCTCTTGCCATGTCCTGGTTAGCATGTCTGGGGGGACGGTTGCCACGCAATTGACTATTCGTTCGGTGAGGTGGCGAACATTACGAATTTTCTCCGCATACACAAGATTCTTGATATGCCCCCAGAAAAAAAAGTTTCTTTGTACGGTAACAACAGACTTAGTTTCTATGAGCCAAATAACCCATTAAGCCTTTTGTTGTGGCGTCACCATAGCGCGAAGCGCAACAATCCACACGGCACGGCACTGATTCACTGACTACCGCAGCCGCTACGTCGTCTCAAGGTCAACGCTCCGCAGCACTGCCACCTGTTGATAAAACATTTCCAATTAGTATGACTAAAACTTTTTGAGCTAGTCGTTTCAGAGCAATTAACTAAATTTTGCTTTCTTTTATCGTTAATAAGATATGAATTTTTAAAACCCCGGAGTTCTTTTATAAACACCCTGTATATCAAAATTTTCATTTATTTATTTTAAACATTTTCACACTTTTCCTGATAATTCTAATTTATTTTATAAACTCTTCAACGAACTTAGTCTTGAACATGATACTAGATTACTTCCTTACCGATGTAAATAAACATCATACATCTTTATGAACCATTGAATATGAACCGATTTTCTCCCTTTGCTAGCTAAAGAAATAAATATTTCCCCAGCTCGCAAAACTTTCAAATAATGACCACATAATGTCTGAAGCTTCTACTTCAAAATGATGTACTGTCGTTTATTATTTCTCTGTGGTTTATTTAAATTCATACTAAAATATTACTGCTATTGTTCACTGTTTACGTGTGTTTAGATATAGTTAGTCAGTATAACATGTATCAATCTAATGCTTGAAACAGAAATTACAATTAATATAATTGTTACTGTTGTGCCTCTCGTAATGTATAGTTTGCATAGACTCTCTCCTGTCGCGTAAATGTACTGTTCTTTTCTTAATATCCAACGATTTAAAAATTATTCCTAACGGTACAGGTTAGACACCAATATTCTGTTTTGGAAACGGGCTTCAAACCACGGTTACAACCAAATGCTATTTTTTTTTCTTATAATTCTATATCCGAGTACGCCTCATTGTGCGTACAACAAGCCTTTGAAGTTGCCATTTTGCAATAGGTTTTGTCATTCAGATTAAAGCACAGCGCCTGAAATGTCCATCAACCCGCGTTACGTAGCTCCTCTACTGGTTGCCTTTCACAAGGGTACCAACCTTAACGTCCTAGTGGCAATATAAACTAATAGGGTCAAAACGACGCCTAAAATGTGGAATAAAAAAAATAAAGACAGGTTTGTTTGGAAAATTTGAGTGAGAACTGACAAATGTACAGAAAATTTGGAATAGGCCAGCAAAAATGGCACATTTCTAGCACTTGTGGTTTTCGAGATCTCATTGTCGAAAAGAATTACACTCTGTAAAGAAAAAATAGCGACACTTGCTCTAATATGGTTTTCTCAACATACTTTAATCAATATGAATTTTTACATGAATTCCTGATAATATTACAAGGCATATTCCTAATGAGCAGTTCATTTTTAATACTTGCGCCAGAGTTTCAGGCTTTTGACATGAATTTGGTGAATTTATATGCATATATAAGTAGCTATGTGTGTTTTGAGCAAAATCGTTTGTAGGAAGAGTAATTCATAAAACTGAAAAAGATCAACAACAATAGCAGAAAAAAAGAAATGGAATTTCTTTAGGGTAAGACATATTGTGTGCAAACATTGAGAAGTACGATACACCAAACTAGTATTTTGTATGTGCACCATGGGCTTCCCGCATTGGTAACAAAGCTATTGCAAAATGCAACCTCGATATCACGGAATAACACCCGGATTATCTGTTCCTTGAATTCCATTCTATTTGAGATAGTTGTCTATTGAAATTTCTACTCATATTGATCCACAAATTTTCAACTGGATTCATGTCGGGTGAGTTTGTAGGCCACACGAGTCTCTAAATAGTCGTATTCTTGAACCACGTATTAACAATTTTGGCTCGGTGACATGAAGCATTATCGTCCTGGGAAAGGAAGTAGTCCATATCTTCTTCAGAAAATCATCTTTAGCTGTTGTAAGAACTTTACGTGCCAGAATTTGATGATATTTTCGTGCATCAAACGATCCTTCACATATATCCGTCGTTCTGACGTCTTTAACGGTGAACCATGCCCATATCATCACTCAGTAACTGAATATTTGAATCTCTTAAACAAAATCCTTGTCAAGTTCCTTGCTTGTTCGTATCCACAACTTCACACCACTATCGTTTCCCACTATTCTAAACTTCTTTTCAATGAAGAAAACGACATGCTTTCAGTTGTCATAAGTCCATGTTGTATATCGACTCACAAAACTACATGTTGAAGTCCTCTGTGTTTTGTCAGTTTCGACTTTCTACGCGGTTTTTTCTTTGTAATATCCTCTTCATACAGTCAAGACAATACAGTTGTACAGGTAACTGCAGTTCCAAGATCATGTCAAACTACAAAAGCGATTTTTTGGGAAATCACTCATTAAATCTGCGGTGCTATTGATTTCATTTAGCAATCTGCTCTGGGTGATGCTTTCTTTTTTCTTTCACACTGTTGACGAAGGGACGATTTGTTATGCTGTTTGCACTTGTGAATTACTCTTCCTGCCGTAGAATGATGGATTTTCAGAATTCCATCTATTCCTTTAGAGATTTGCCACAACTCACATTTCTTACCCATCTTATTTGTTTACAGTCCACATGTAGCAACAATATCACACACAAACAACACTGCACAACAAAAATTTTGCCACTTGACACACTGTCCAAACAATGAGAAAGCAAAGAACAATCATAAAATGCTATTTACCTCAGCCTACACATTACAAATGCAATGCAGAATTCTTACTACAATAATTTACGAGATGCACTCAGTGCCATCTATCGAAAATACTAGTGATACACAAACAATTGACAAGCGATGTCCTACACCACAGGTGTCACAGATAACGCAAATGAACTATCCCACTCTTCATTTCCTTCTATTCCTCTTCTAACGGGCTGCAACTATGGTTTTCTGTGTAAGTTAGTTTAAGAATTGAGGTGTCGCTATTTTTTCTTTACAGAGTGTAGTCACAAACATATAAGCTTTTCTTGCCCACAAATTTATAAACTTTTCATGATCACAAACAAACTTTTCTTGGCCACAAACATATAAACCTAGCATTTTAATATATAGCTTGCGTCAAAAGTCTTATTCTTTGTCCCCACCTTTAGAGTTCAATGACGCATCTTGCGTCATGTCTCTTCCTTGTACCATAGACCTTTTGAAAAATGAAATGAAAGATTTGAGTTTTACGTCCCACGCTTATGCCGGTTAGGCTAATGGAGACGGTGATGATGAGAAAGTAATGAAATGGTGCAATGAAGAAAGTGGGAGGAAGCGGGAGAACCTCGAGAAAACCCACGAGCACGGTGTTTGTCCACCACAAAGTCCACAAGGCGCGAATTGGGATCGCACCAGGGACCCCAAGCACCGGAGGTGAACGCTCTACCACTGAGCCACCGCCCATCCCCCTATAGACCTCTTCTATGGACAGTGGTCTAGGAACTAAAACAAACATTGTTACCCATGTTTACTGTATGTATAACGTTAACAAGAGAAATATTCAATACAAATTCCTTGGTTGAAGTTGTTTCTCCTAACAATGAATTATTAAAAGGCAAGAAGATGATAAACTCTCGCGTGCTTCCTGTTTGGTCCCATCACACGGATGATTAATAACCTGTTCCCTTCCTCTACTTAGCTGCAACTAGGGGGCGCACCATCTCTTATCGTAAGACATATTCTATTATACATTCAGCGGGGTCTTGAAGCTGTCGCAGGAAAGTTTAAATATTCAATAGCTCAAGAGTTTCGGAGATGAAAATATTTTCAGAACATTTACTGAACATAGCCCGTAATTTTTATTCGTAAGGATCTGACCTACTCCTTGTTCCTTTTTACTTCTAAACGGCAATAAACAAAAATAGTGTATCCTTCCGCTATTCAAGTAGGAGGCTGTTCTGTTCCCTTTTACTTTTAAACTAAAATAAACAAAATTATTTGTATACTTCCGCTATTCAATAATGTGATTTGCTACTAAGGCTATTCTCTGTTCCTTCTTAGTTTTAAATGGAAATAAACAAATATATTTGTATTTTTACGCTATGCAAAAAACCTGATTATCTAGTAATACTATTGTCTATTCCCTTTTATTCCAAAACGGTATACACAAGCTATTTGATCATTTCGCTATTCAGAAACATCATTGGCTAATGGTGCTTAGAAGGATTGGCTAAACTCTTCAAAGAGTTTCCCGAAAAACAACTAATTTCTTTAAAAAAAAAAAAGAATCTGAGCACTCAATGATCATAAAAATTAATGTATTTAGCGCAAGTGTCTTTTATTAGTATAACACGTAAAGACATATCTTGTTTGCGTATCTCCACAGTGCTCATGAAACTACGAGTACGCGTAAAACTTCCTGATGTAAAAGCAGAAAATACGACTGTACGGTTGAATAGGGATCTTGGAACCCCGGAATCCCGGAATTGACCCAAAAATTCACCCACTGGCCACTAGACTAGCGAGAGGGCTTTGTGTTATTTAATAAATGACTTGATTGCACTATTGTTACGTTTTCCAATATTGTTATTATTCTCAATTGTAACATTTTAGTTCTACGAGGTGTGTTCAAAAAGAAAACGAACTCCTAAAATAGCGCGTCAGCGGCAGAGGGAGCTACTGAGCACATCTAGCGGCAGGTTTAAACAACAAACTGCCATTTGCCTCGTTTCGTTATGACCGTTAGTCGCCGAGCTACAACCGCTGAAGTAGCACTTGCACAAGCTTTTCGTCGAATTAGTGACAAAATGACAATGAAAGAGCTTGGAGAACAACGTGTGTGTGTGTGTGTAAGTGTGAAATGTTGCTACAAATTTGGCAGAAAGTTTACATAGACATTTCAATTGTTGTACTAAGCATATGGGGAGGACTGCATAATTCGGTCAAAGATCAAGATGACGCTGGTTGTATTTTTTTGATTGAAAATGCATTGTTCATCATGGAATTGTACTACGTGGTCAGATTGTAAACAAACAGTTATACAGGGTGCGGCACGTAAAACCGGCCCGTATAGTGAACACATAAAATGAAATGTAATGTATTGAATATGATTAACTACAACACATAAATGAAATGTAATGTATTGAATATGACTGCTCACCTTCACAGCAGCCTTCACAGCAGGTGCTGAAAGTGTCCTCCGCCCACTTCAACACACATCTGAGCACGATTGAGGAGATTCATATATACCCTTGTCAGTTCTTGTGTTGTAATGCTATTGGTGACATCCTGGATCCTGGTCTTGAGTTCTTCAATGGATTTGTTTCGTATACTCTTCCCTTTAACAGTCCCCATAAGTAAAAGTCACACGTGGACAAGTCTGGTGACCGAGGAGACCACAAGCCTTTGCTGATTGTCCTCTCTGGTGTAAACACCTCGTCCACAAGGGACAATGATACAGCTGATGTGTGGCATGTTGCACCGTCCTGCTGAAAGTAACATAACTGACGCTCCTCTTCGGTCAAGTGTGTATAAAAGTCCTCCAGGATTCCCATATACACGTCACTGTTCACTGTCGTCTCAAAGAATATGGGCCCAATAACGCATGGGGCGGAAATGGCACACCAAACACCAATCTTCTCATCATGCAAGGGTACCTGGTGGATTGCGTGTGGATTTTCTGTCGACCAATACCGGTTGTTTTGGGAATTTACGTATCCAGACAGGTGGAACCACGCCTCGTCACTCATGATGAACATTACTGGATCCAAGAAACCACTGGCAACATTGCTCAACAGCCATGAACAGAAATGCACCCTCTTCTGCAGGTCAGGCTTCTTCAGTTCTTGCACAACACTTATCCGGTACGGTTTTAACTTCAGTCCCCTTAAAACACGTCTGCAACTTCTCTCACTCGCATGAACCTGTTGACTCAATCTCCTGGTTGACTTTCGAGGACTTCTTGTCATTATCTCCTCCACCTGCATCTTTAATTCAGGTGTGCAGACAGATGGTCGTCTGTTCCTGGGAGCATTTTGAACCGATCCTGTACGCCGCCATTTTTCAATCAATACCTGAATGATGCTTTTTGCTGGCACAGAACGTCCTGGAAATTTCTCCCGAAACAAATTCTTTGTTTTCACAAAAGATCCAGTGAGAATGAACCCTTCAACAATGGTAACACGCTCGGGTATCGAATACGGCATTATCACACACTGACACTCACCCGGCTTAACACAACGAGGCCTTTTTCTCAACTGGTTTCGACAAGTTTCACTGGCTGCGGCTGCACGTGACTGCTGCAGGTCACGTAAGTCGACCCGACCTCGACACGCCATCTCTTGGTAGGAAGGTAGATTATTTAAGTGTTGCCAAAAACACAATATACCAGAATATTACGACGGGCCGGTTTTACGTGCCGCACCCTGTACCTGGACATTTTAGTGCATTTGAGGAATGCTGTGTGCAGAAAGAGGCCTGAATTGTGGGGAAACCAAACTTACATGGCGCACCATGCCAATGCACCGGCTCACGCATCGCTTCTCATCCGTAGTTATCAGAATCCCGTTGTGTTCCATCCATCCTATTCTACGGACCTATAGTCCCAGTAAATTTTTTCCTGTTTCAAGAACACCGTTTCCAGATGATAAAGGAGATTCAGAAGAATGTAACGAAAGAACTGTGCACTATCCCACAAGGTGCACTCCAGGAGGCTTTCCAAGAATAGATGAAACGTTAGGAAAGATGTATTTCCAGTAGAGGGGACTACTTTGAGGAGAACCAAGCTTAAAATGTTGTACAATGAGCAATAAAGATACAATTGCAAAAGTTCGGTTTCTTTTTAAACACAGCTATGGTGCTTCCAAAATGTCTTGAGCCGTGGCAAAAATGCAAACTAAAGCTCACACCCTCACACACCCACGCGTTGAGCCAATAAGGGTTCAGCTGCTGCTAAGCGAGAGAAAGTGAATGGAATTCCTTCAGCCGATAGCAGCGCTTGCAACGGAAGACTAGGGATCAAGTCAATGTGGCATATTTTTTAACTCAACATACACTTGTACACTTTCTTAATAAAACTCTACTTGTTTAACAGGAAAATGATTGATGTAGCATGAACATTTGATTTTACACTTCATCTGTACTCTTTCTCTTATTAAAACAATCTAGTTATATCATTTTTTCTGTGGAAGTATTTTACAATTACTTATCTATTTTCGGGTGCAAAATAATACCCGTTGAACTACATAAGCGTAGTGGCTTGTAGGATTTGATTTCTCCAAAGCTTGGATCTTTCCCCATAAAATTTTCAAGGTACGCACGTGTAGGGTACTTTTATTTTGATGCCGCAGCACGCAAATGACAATATTTGAATGAAACAATTTCCAATTTTAGGAATTTTTTAAATCGAGACTTGCCGCGTAAAATAGTTTCCATGAACTGTGCTAAATCCCTCTTATTGTGTGGTCACCCTTTTAACGGTTACGTATAATTACAAAACGATTTTAACACAGAAAACTGAATAAAAGATGTTTGTGTGTTGGACGTATTTTTTAATTACTCCCAACGAATGCAGAGGCGTTAGTGTGAAGAGCGGTGGGTTGATGCCACGTGAATCTTCTGTTAATAGGGGAGAGTAGGGGGGGTAACCGTGTTGGTTTCCAGGCATTCTCGGAAGCTGGAATCGATTTGGCTACACACAAACGAATTTCATCGTCACTCACACAAAATGGTTGTTGGAACGTTGCACAACCCTCAGCTTTAAAAACGATTTTTTTTTGGGGAATTAGGTTTATCAACTACAATTCGTTTGTGTCTTTACCGTATCTGTCCGTGTGTCCGTCCGCCCGGGAGACACAAAATTACAAAAAAAAAAAAAAAAAACTTTGATGGATTTCCACCAATTTTCATCAGGAAGTAAAAGGTCAAAGGTTAGGAATTGAGTTCTTTTATGGAGGTGATACCATTTCCGGTTTTAACATTGATCACTATAGAGCGAAACCGGAAATCAATAGTGAAAAGCGGTTTCGTGCAATCGATTAAGCATCCAAAGAATAAATTCCATCATCCTTAACTTTCTAGTAAAACCGGAAGTTATATAAATACACTACATCTTCCGGTTTTAATATTGATCTGCAAAGAGCCAAAACAATAAGAGATAACAAGAAACGGCTTTTACAATCGATTTAGACCTCAAAGAATGTGTACTATCTCTCTTAATCCTCTTCCTAGTATTCAAACCGGAAGTGACAAATCAACCAGTTCCGGTTTTAACGTTAATCGCTATAGAGTAAAAACGGTAATATATAGCAAGGAGCGTTTTTCTGCAATCAATTAAGAGTCTCATGAATATATTCTATCTCATCTTTTGAATTCTCCACTAAAACCGGATGCAGTAGACATCTATTACCACTTCCGGTTTCAATAATTATTGAGAATTAGTAAATTTTAAATACAGTTGGACATCAATAACTCGAATTTTTTTGATAACTCGATTTTTCACATTCTCTCGAACTCTCCGTAACACTCAATATTAAAATAAGCTCTGTAAGTCGAATGTTTAAAAATTGCAACCTCGATTAGTCGAATTTTAAGGGTTTGATAATGATATTTAAAAACATCGGTAATTCGAACTTTTGTATCTGCGAACAACTACGAGTTGAAGTTTACCTCTATAAATCGAATTTCTCATGATATGATCTCGATAACTCGAACCTATAGCTCTATGCTTTTACGTAATTGTTATTGTTGCTAGTCCTGTCATTGTTGCTAATGCGTATAGTAATTGTATTTTATTCATTTCTAGTATTTCATTTCTACTAGTCATCTTATTTAATTTAAGGAACTTTTTATAATTTCGAGTTATAGACGTTGAATTAATAAAATTTCGAGTTATAGAGGTTATATAGTTACTTTTACTGAGAAACGCGGAACCTCGATATCTCGAATTTTTGTTGTGTCCATCTTCATAACTCGAACCTTGATTAGTCGAAAAACTCGATGATTCGAATTTTTATATATTCCTTTCATCTTCGAATTATTGAGGTCCCACTGTACAATAAAAATTGGTTGCCCTAGCAACACTAATGTTTTTTGAGTGCAGTATTAGGGTTAGGGGAAACTGGCCCGTATCCAGGGGGTCTAGGGGGACCGGCCCCCGCTAAATTTTTGCTGGTCCCCCTAAAATTTTCACGGCAGGCTTGCAAATGAACTATAATATGGTGATTAACTATAATATGGTTGGATCGGCCCCCCTAACTTCAGCCGGCCCCCCCCCTACATTTTTGGGCTGGCTACCGGCCTGAGGGGAAACGCATTGTTGAGAGGAGACTGGACTGTCGTGTAATTTAAATTTGTACTTCTGTGTTTAGTCTCTTCTCAAAGTAAGCCATTTTTTGCGTAGGAAGTGATGGGTAGGAAAAGATGTAGAGAATTGTTCACGGACAGATGGCGGCAGGGGAACACCTATTGTTAAGATGTTAGCAAACCTTCACGTGACGACCAACTCGGGATAGTAATACTCCTGGAGGTACGATTTTTCGTGCCCTACCCTAGACAGATGTTTTACGCCCTACCGTAGCCAGCTGTTTTAACTTGATCACAAAATCTATATCAGGGGGTCAAGGTGGAACAAAACGAGTCCTGCGGGGCATCTAACCCGTTCGTACTATTACTACTACTACTACTTCTTCTTCTTATCTGCACAAAAGTAAGTAAATCACTTTTTTGAGTAATATTTTCATCTTATTTTAACCAAAAAGGTGTTGTGAAAATTTAAAAAACTTTCCTAGGGCCGGGTTTGAACCCACGCCAAAATAGATTTGAATTACTAGCCCGTAACGCTAGCACGCTCGGATGCGAAGACCGACAACAGCTAGTGTTTGATTTCTACCATATGTCTGCTACGTGGAAAGAAACGGATAACGTCAACCAATCAAAGCCTTGTATTTAGTTCCTACTTCGGAGAATATTACTCTCCCGAGCTAGTCCTTTCACGTGCCATAAATTGTGACACTGAAAGTATTTTGTTAATAATGCTAATACAGGATAGCTCTAATGGTATAGTCAAAAAGACTTCTATTTTTCATCCGAATGGCCTGCATTTTAACCTTGGTGAGGGTGAAATTTGTTTGTCGTTTACCCTCATTTTACTGCAGTTTCGGCCATTCTCCATTCCCACTCCTTTTGGGTCCCAATTGTCTCAGGATTACCTATGATTTAAAAAGTATATCTCTGAAAGGTACAGAAACTAAAAGCAACCCACTACATACTATACGGAGGCAATAATTCCTGAAAGATTCTAACTTACCTCAAAAAATCTATCTTTAGAAAACTCTTGCCATTGTTTAAGTGTTAATTGTATAAACTCCCCCGTTAATACCGTATCTATGGTTAGTACAAACAGGGGTAAAAGTGAAGAGGAATGCGGGGATGCCGTCTCCCCACCTCGAAAAAATATGTATGGCGTCCCCCAGTTCCTAAAAAATTACAATGGTCAAAGATAGGTAGGGGGAACGGCGTGACGTAATGCCGCTACTTACCGTTCCCCTAACTTTCCAGATCCACTTTTAGCCCTGAGTGCAAATACAATTCAAACAATTCGAATAGTCAAAATTGTTATTAGAATAATTGTTCCAACAATTTACTCAAATATAGAAGTAATTAATGTTGTCCAAATATTTATTGAAAAAGCAGTATTTAAGAAAAAATACGAAGTATAACTCGAATAGTGGAGAAAATTATTCAAATACAAAAAAACAATATTCGAAATTTTATTTTTCAAATACTAGAAGAAGAAGAAGGATTGTAACATTTAGTCTAATAACGAAAGAACACATTCGAACAATACTCACATAACTTAAAATATACTTCAACAATGTAACAAAAAAATAATTTCGAATTATTACTATAATAACAAACTAAAATTTATTCGAAAAGTTTCGCCAATCACTCGAAAAATATTGGACCAGAAATACTTTATTTAAACAGTGGTAGAGCATTCACCTCTGGTGCTTGGGGTCCCGGGTTCGATCCCAGCCCCCGCCAAGTGAACTTTGTGGTGGACAAACACCGTGTGCGCGGGTTTTCTCGGGGTTCTCCCGTTTCCTCCCGCTTTCTTCATTCCACCATTTCATTCATTACTCATCATCACCGTCTCCTTTAGCCTGACCGGCATAAACGTGGGACGTAAAACTCAAAGATTTCATTTCATTTTTTTATTTAAACAGTTACTTGAATAATGGAAGAAAACATTATTTAAGCAATTACTTAAACAATGGAAGGAAAACATTTAAAAAATTACTCGAACAATGAAAACATTATTCAAACAATTATTCGAACAATGGAAAATATTATTCAAACAATACCTCAACAATGGAACAAAACATTATTAAAACAATTAATTGAACAACGAAAGAAACATTATTTAAACAATTACTTAAAGAGTAGAAAAATATTATTTAAACAATGTGTAATAATAGTTTTAATTGTTATAATAGACAAAGAGAATGTTTGCTTAGAATTCAAGAGGTTACAGAATTGTTTATACTAGAAAAAGGAACTCAACACAAGCATGTAGACAAATTTAACAATGCAAGACAATTTAACAATATATGTGTGTAGACAAATTTAACAATGCAAGACAATTTAACAATATATATGTAGAAACAGACTATGAGAACAATAATATTGAAAATTGTTGCGATATATAAAAGAATAAGCAAATGAACATAATTACAAGAAAAACATATATACTGTAGGTTGATTTAAAATGATTAATAATTGTCGAGAAACTTGAAAACAACAGCACTTTCAAACTTACGCCGAGATGATTACAGAAAAAAGATCTCCAGTTCCTTACCAGAGGGTGGTGTTCCCAAAGCTGATGCAACGTTCCCTCTTTGTACTGCCATACTAATGCGTTGCAGTAGAAAAGAGGTTGCTCTAGCATCTCCTGACAATAAATAAATGCGGTTTCCGAATTCTTTTATAAAGTTAAGACCTTCGGGACCCCAGGAACCACTTGATTTGATAGCTATAGTGACAAAATGATATTTGTCAAGTAAATTGCTGTACTTTTTTCGTTTTTCTGTTTCACGGCGAGCAACCACTTTGCCAGCTTGTGCTGAAGAAGAATGTAGATTTGATGGGGCGAAGGTATCGGAACAAGTAAAATCCCATAGAGGTGCTTTTCCTTTCTTCCACGGTATTAGGGTCAAATCTTCTGGCCTCTTACCGTCTGGACGACTGCATCCCAACGTTTCGCGTATAGAAGGAACGTCTGCTGAAATTAGTGCCCTCATGATAATGTCGTTCACACTGGAATGGCGTCAATGTCTGGCCGCACTATTGGCGCAGGAGAGTCCGTGAAGGCCCTTCTTGTTTACGACATTACTACAGGCAGGACATCTGTGTTGCTCACAAACATCTGCTCCCAAACGCAGTGCACTGGCAATTCGAAAACTGTCATTGGGAAGATGCAGTCCTAAAGAAGGTGATGGGATAGCATGGAGCCAAGCGCCTGCTTCAGGAGATGATGTAGCAAGGAGTCTGACCTTGTCTTCTGGGTTATCGGATGACTGAAGTAGAGAAGAAAAGTGATTATTTATAATGGGATCATCCCAAGAGGATTGTAATCCTCTCTTATCAAGATCAGGGAGATCTGATCCCACGATAAATGACCACTTAGAAATGCTGTCGTTGACATCCGAATCCGATACTAGGCTAAGATCTTGTTGGAGAATGGTCTCGATCAATGGCTTAGCGCCATAGAATGAAGACAGAAAGGATGAATTAGCCAGGTCCATGGCGCGGCGAGTGCCGAGACCTCCGTGGTTAACAGGGAGGGACGCCTGCAACCAAGAGTTATTGTTGAGTGAGCAATTCAAAATAGATTCTAGACCGTTTTTTAAGATATTGTCATAGCATTCCAGAAGATCAGCATCACGCCAAGATGGAGCACATTGAAGAAAGTGTAGCAGCCTTGGCATGGACAATGAGGCTCGTAGTAGGTAAAAGGCAGAGTGTGCTGAAATCAAGGAAAGGCGTGTAAAAAATAATTCTAATTTAGAAATTTTGTCTTTTAATATTGTTCGTCTTGCCTCGCTCATTAGATAATGCTGCTCCTAGTAAGCTGGCGTTATCTGTCGAAATTCTTTGAACCCTAGGCGCGGCTTCGTCAAACAGCTTGAAGAGGTTATTAGCCTGCTCATTGGAGACTCCGAGAAAGCTGACCTCACACTTGGAGAAATTCATTTGCAATCCGATCTCCTTAGCCTGTCTACGGATCATTTCTAATGTCTCTAGTACTGTATCCTTGTCTCCAGCTACAGTCCCATCATCCAAATACCATATGTTCAATTCCGTATTGATACTGTTAATAATGGATTGTAAAGTTAGTGCGAACAAACCAGGGCCAAGAGGGTCGCCTTGTTGTACGTCACGTTGAAAAAAAGTTAGTTTGTCTCCTAAGTATAAGTTGCTCCGTTGCGAGTAACACTGATGGACGTATCGATAAATTGACTGAAAACTGGTTTTTACCTGTATGAGCATAGAATCACGATTCAACTCGTTAAATTCGTTTATAAAGTCTATCTTCAGAAACACTTTCTCCTGATGGTGTGGAAAAGAGTAGTACATACGAGGAGCGTGGACTGCTGCTTCTGCTCCATGTGAGACGCAAACTCCCAGTTGGTGTGCGGATAGAAAATGTGTCAGATGTTCTCTAATTCTATGGCAAATGATTTTGGCTGACAATCTCCTCCAGACATTGCCTATTGCGATGAGACGAATGGCGCTACTTTTCTTCCTCAAAGCTATTAGTAATGCTCGAAAGAAAATAGGTCTAATTTCCGTGGGCACATCACCCGAAATAATCAGGTGGAGAAAATCACAGATGGCGTTAGTCAGGTAGTCTTTAGCTTTGCAGTCTTGGGAGAGTATGAGGTCCTTTAATATTGAAGGATGGGGACTGTCCATACCTCCTGATGACCCGGAGGGAAAGGATTTAAGTGCCTTCGTAAACTCGTCAGCTGATACTCTAGGCGCTACAATACTGGGCTCAATGAGATCGGGAGGTTCAAAAGGTTGGATGTGAGCCGGATGTTTCTCTTTTAAACAATTACTTGAACAATTAAGGAATAATTACTTAAACAATGGCTTCAATAAATGGAACAAACACATTGTCTAGACAATAATTTAAATAATGAATGAAAAGATTATTGAAACAATTGCTTAAATAGTGGAAGACAAATGTTAATAAAACAATCAATTGAATGAGTATTATTAAAGCAGTTAGTTTTATAATTGAAGAAAACATTGTTAAAGGAACTGGTTGAACAGTTGAAGAATACACTATCTAAACAATTAGTTAAACAATGAAAGAAGAAAATTAATTAAAGATTTACTTGAATAATAAAAGAAAATTATTCAAATGCTTCTGGACAATAGACAAAAACATTCAAACATACAAGATTAGTGAAAGGGAAATGATTCTAGTAGTATCTGTATTATGAAGACTACAAAGGGAAAAGGAGGAAAAATCAGTTTTTTTAATATATAATTTTACACAATTGTCCTGTTTTCCAGTGACTTAACTCCTTCTTCCCTTGTAGGCGAAATCTTTAGCATTCAATTTCTTAGTGAGTAATCTTCTGCTTACTATGGGATTTAGTACATTCAAACTATACCTTTCAGGCTATGTTATTCGGCTGTTAACTCATTTTCCACCATTTCCTGACTTACGTCCTTTTTCCCCTCTGGTCTTCAAATGTAAGAAAACTTGAAAGACTTACTCGAATAATGGAAAGAAAACTGTGTGATATAACGAAATTTAAACCATATTTATTATAAAGGTATTTTGTTTAATGATCTGCGTATCTGTAAATGTTGATAAACAATCCTCATTATGTTCGTATAATCACTTAATTAGAGTTCTTTACTAAAAATCATGTAACACTAACACAATGTTCGATACCCAAAACTTCAGCAAACTAGTGTCAAAAAAACTTCTCGTTTCGTCTCGTCTCGTCTTGTCATGGCACTCGTCTAATCTCCAATTTGAAAATATATTTTTCTTCTCTGCTGACATCTCGTTTTTGAGGCGAAACGAGAAATGACTTGTCTTGTCGACAACACTAGTTTTAATATATCATTTGTTAAAGCATCCTGATATAAAAGTGTGTATATTTTAAGTGCGAACTTCTCGGGATTGAATTGTTGAAAGACTTAGGAGTTATTGATGCGAGCCACCGAAGGCTGTAATTATTTCGGGCTCCGGCGCCGTATTATCAAGAAACAGCTACTCAAAACGCTATTAAGATGCTCTTTGTAAATTTAAATGTATTTGAATGCGTCTTTAATGTAACAAGCAATGCTTCTGGTTCAATTTCACGTCATATTCGACTCTAGTGGATATTACACTTATCTATCTCCTTTCTGTTCTTAGGAGCTCCTCTGTGGCTAAGCGGTTAGCGTAAAGGGAGGGAGGACCGGGGCGTGGGAGGCCCGGGTTCGATTCCCGGCGGGAGCTCATGTGGTTCGGATTCCACGTTAATCAGTAGGTCCACGTCTCATATAGCCTCGCTGCTGAACGGGACGTTAAACTCAAAATCAACTCAACTCAACCTTTCTGTTTTTAGTCTTCGTTCTCTTCACTGTACTCAAGGGTGCCCATCAGGGGGCAAGGTGGGGTACTCGCCCCCTAGAGGAAATTGTACTTCAGAATATTGAAAACCCAATAGAATTTTTAGAACAGTTACATCAAAATTTGAAACTATATTTGAAATGTCGCTTATACTTGACCTTCCTTGGAAACCACAACATGGGCGCCCTTGACTGTACTTATTATTTAATTAAACTTCATTATTCATTTGTGTCCTTTAGTATACAAGGATTAACATCATTGTATATATGTATTCTGGCACGATTTGTCAGTCACTTTCGGTGCAAACTGATAGGCTTCCATGTAATATGGTCGTAAGCTAACTTCATCTTGACGAAGTAATTACCAACTATCAACAGTATCAACTTCCGCCCCTTTGTGGTTTTACTTCCACCGTATTTTCTTTGGCCAAAATTGTGTAAATTAATTCAGCAAATACAATGTATTATTCTCTCAGATAGTGTTGACCACGAAACGAGATGAGACAAGAAAGCTTTTTTTTTTATCTTGTCTCGTCGTATTTGTAGAACTCTCGCCTCTTTTCAACTCTAGATTAATTTCTTTTCTCGTCTCGATTTTCGATAAAGTTTTGCTCGCCTCGTCTCGCTTCTAAATTTACGAGCAAAATTTATTCCTTGATTTTCTTCTTAATTTTATCTAGAACCAAACCACCAATCCACTTGGCGTAACATCCTCTTTTGTGGGCCTGAGTCGCTCCAACGCCATCTGTTAGCGTGGTCAGCGCGCTGCGCAGCCCTATCTCTGACAGTCGTATCGGAAGCTTTCTAGACGTAGTGGCCCTCACGTCTTTTATTCACGTGACTCCCCAATTTGCCTCACGACCCAGGGTGGACGCCGAATATTGGAAAGCACCGGCCGGGAATTGAACCTAGAACCACGCAGACGTGAATCCAACGCTCGAACCACTAACCTACGGTGTCTCCATTAATTTTATTTAGAAGTTGTCAGAATCCTTCCGCTTCACGACATAGGTCATGAATGAAATCTTTGAGTTTTACGTCCCACAGTTATTCCGATTAGGCTAAAGGAGACGGTGATGATGAGTAATGAATGAAATGGTGGAATGAAGAAAGTGGGAGGAAACGGGAAAGTGAACTTTGTGTTTGTCCACCACAAAATTCACTTGGCGGGGGCTGGGATCGAACCCGGAATCAAAAGCACCAGAGGTGAACGCTATACCACTGAGCCACCGCGGCCCCGGTCATGAATGATATGACATAAGAACATTTAAACCATATTTATTATTGGAGTATATTGCGTTATGACTAGCGTATCTTGAAACGTTCATAAATACTTTTTATATGTTCCTAAAATCATTTGATCGATTTATACTTTCTATTTTATGACTTATTTAACACTAAAACAGTGTTCGCTAAGATTTGGACGAACTAGTTGCTCACGAAATTGTAAAATTTCTTTGTCTCGTCTCGGAAAAGAAACAACAATTGTATTGTTTTTCCGTCTCGTCTCAAATTTAAGAACGTGCTTCTCGTCTCGTCAGTGGCGGATCTAGCAGGTACAAACTGGGGAGCCTGCCAGACCCCAGACTATGAGAAGTATATCATAAGTTTACTATAAAGTTTCATAAATATATAAATAATAGCTTAAATTATTTTCGTCACCCTGAAAACTGGGGGTTTAGGCCTTCCCCGGCTCCTGGCTAGATCCGCCACTGCGACTCGTACCATAACACTACTCTCGGGATATTACAATGGTATTCCTTCGCTATTACTCCATCGACTATTTTCCAACTTTTTATTTAATTATTTTATTTATTTTATTTGAAGTTTTCGTTAATCTAAACATCGTAATTACAAAATTTTAAACTGTGGATTCTATTTCGTTTTACATTAATGTACTGGCCACACTGCCCAATATACAGTAGTGAATCTAGTTATCCTCGTAACTGCTAGCGCCATCTACATTTAGCGTCAGAAATCAGAACGCCTGGACGGTTTCCAAATTTCGCAGAATATATATAAATGAGATGGTCGCGTATATCAAACATTATTCAAGCTCCAATAATCTTTAATGGTTTCGTTATATTTGGATTCTCTAAATTAGATTTATTACAGATGAAGTATATCCGATTATATTGGTTCTCGGTTTTTAATATTTATTTATTTATTTATTTTTAGTAACAAAGTCAATACAAAAAGTGTTTCCAGGGAGAGAATCACTGCAGAAAATTACAGTTTACCGACACTTTAGAGATTAGTAGGGGAAGGTGCTGGAATGGAAATAAATTTTCTGCGGCCCTCTCTCTAACTGTTTGTGGTTTAGGAAAGGGAAGGGAAAGGGGGAGAGAGTGGAGGGAGATACTATCTCTTGTTGTCTCACTATGTTACTGTAATTCATGCTCTTTCCTGAAATTGCAGCATTGTCTCTGAAAAATCTTCTGATGCAAGCAGCTCTTTATGCACTTTGTACCAAAGATACGAGTTGAGTTGATTTTGAGTTTAACGTCTCTTTCAGCAGCAAGGCTATATGAAACGTGGACCTACTAATTAATGTGGAATCCGAACCACATGAGCTTCCGCCGGGAATCGAACCCGGGTCTCTCACCAGCAAAGATACGAGAGAAAGTGTAGTGACCATTAAATAAAATTCACGATATCAATAGGTTTACACATTTCAAGGTCCCTAAATGCTTTAAAAAAAGTGATCTTTGGATGTTTGTTGGAAGGCTTGATGGTTTAGTATTAGAGCGGTCAAATTTATTGTGAAGGGGGTCTGTGGTTCGATCCCAAGGCATGTAAATTTGTGATGGAGAACATAATGTTTGAGGGTTTTCTTGGGGTTCTTCCGTTTACTCCTACATTTTCGTTCCACCAAATTCATCCACTTTTATTAATAATACATCTTCTTAGCCTAGGAGGCACCGCTGTACAACGTGAAATTACAGATTTCACTGGATTTCTTTTGGATGATTGATCGTTCAACCATTTGTCCCGATGTACGTTAACACACCTACAGATGACAGCGTTCAATGTATCTTAACTGCGAGTAAATTTCAAATTTGTCTAATATATAAAAATTAAAAGTAACTATGTTTGTTACTTAATAACTCTTGAACAACCCGACTGATCTCAATCAAATTTTCAACATAACAGACTATGTTACTTAATAACTCTTGAACAACCCGACTGATCTCAATCAAATTTTCAACATACAGTCAGTCACCAAAAAAATAGCACCACTCGAAGCAATCACAAGGGTTTCATTGTATTTACTATTTTATAAGCCACTCTGAGACATACTGGTAGCTACTTGGTGTTTCCAACAACCTTTAAGTTTAGGGAAGATCAGAGCAATATTTTGCGTCACAGTAGTTCAGATGCTCTCCGTTTGGTGTCTCTGGATTCAATATGAGTGTGGTTGAGACTTAAAATGCTCGTTTTATTTGCTTTTCTGGAACGGTGTAAAGTTCAAATTTTAATGAAAATTATGTATTATTGAATGTTCGTTTTGTTTACTTTCTAACCAGAAGTGTTTTACGTACATAATAAGACGTTGAAGAATCTCATTATTCCCTAGAAACTCGAAATATGAGAAAAGTGTGTGACACAAGCCTTTGTAAACAAAGACAAATTCTGACACTGCGAAGTGAGGGCTACTCAAATAGACAAATTTGCCAAAATTCTAGGTATACATCATATTATCTTTGGTAGAATAATACAGAAGCAGGTGAGAATGGTATGTCTTCTGAATGAGAACGGTGTGGCAGAAAATGAAAACAGCTGCTTGATCGGATCGAGAGGATTTTCGCTTGGTTGTATAAGACATAGCTTCCAAGACTATGAAATGCTGCGATTTATTTTTTCTAATACAGGTTGCAACATAAGCTGGATGACTGTTGTCAGACGATTTAATGGAAAAGGGTTACATAAGAAAACTCTAAGAAAGAACCCACTTTTAACTGATAAACATGTAAACACTAGAAGAGAGTTCGTGAGTAGACACAATGCATGGAGTGATGAACAGTGGTGGCACGTAATTTTCTTGGACGAGGAGAAGTTTATGATTTTTAGAAATTACAGTGGAATAAAATTTTGGATGAGAAAAGCAGGAAATGTTAAGCCAAAGTACGTTTCCAAAACAAGGAAATTTGATGAAAGTGTCATGTGCGGATGCTTTACTTCAAATGAAGTGGGATGAATTAAAATCTGGAATAAACTAGTTAATGTGGCATATTACATTGACATTCTAAACCGAAAGATTGTGGTGTAAACAATTTTCTTTTTCTCAAATACTCGCAATGATTTATTCTACCGTTTAGCGATAAACTTTGCACAAAGAGTGTGATTATGAAAAAAATATGCATTAAATTTAGTTGAGTCCCTTGATGAATAAAACTCAGTGTGTTTAAGTAACGTTCATATATGTACTATAGTAGCACAACATAAACATTAGACAAATATTAAAAGATCAGTTGAACAGCGTGTGATCAACGAGGTGTATAAAAAGGGCAGGAACTAACAATATAACAGTTTTTCCAAAGTGGTGCTTTTTTTTTTTTTTGACAGTCCGATGTACACTCACGCCCGAAATTATTGTCGCATGTCTATAAATATGTTATTCTAGGAATATAATTTGATAACGAATTTGCCCGGTATTTTTTTATAATGTTAATATATGTATAATCGGCAAAGACATGTATGTGGCAAATTTCATGTCAAAAGAGTAGTAAATAAGAACAATAAAACAAAAATATATTCTTGTCTATTTAGCAACATTTTATTTTATTCATTATAATTTTCCTATTTATAATTCTTTTCCTAAGAAATTTACCACAAATATACATTTACCGATTATACACATAGTATCAATATTAAAAGTGCCCTCCAAAATCATTATCAAATTATATTCTTACAAAAAGACAGTTATAGATATGCGCCAATAATTTTGGACATGAGTGTACGTTAACACACCTAGAGGTGACAGCGGTCAATATATCTAAACTGCGAGTAAATTTTAAACTTGTCTAATATATAAAATTGAAAGTAACTATGTTTGTTAGTTAACTCTTGAACAACTCAACTGATCTCAATCAAATTTTCAACATAGATGGGGTTCGAGCCTGGGATGGTTTTTATCATTTCACTTTGACGGTGCAATTTAGGGGACGGAGCTATTCAAAAATGACTAATGTTAGTGTCGGATCCATTGTTTTCGGGGTCGCTGAGATATTATGGAAAATAATCGATATTAGTATCGAATCTATATTTTTCAGGGTAGCTGAGATAAACAGTAACACTTCCGATGCCGTTTAAATCCAAATTCAACCCCGCAACTTGTAAGAGGGGACATATACAGTAAATAATATACATATATATAATATACATATACAGTATATATGATCGAAAATGACCGATATTAGTGTCGAATCCATAGTTTTCAGGGTCGCTGAAATGAACAGTCTTACTTCCAATCCCGTTTAAATCCAAATTCGACCCCCCATGCCGTTTATGTCCAAAATGAAACGTATTCTCCCCGTGCGAAGAACGGGTATTTTGTTAGTTCTTTATAAAATTATCGAGGGGAGAGGATCAAATTTTCTTCCTATTGCAAATAAGGGTATTTTACTTTAGGGTAAAAATTAAAAATTTCTATTTTCTCGAAAACGACTCTAACAATTTTGTTTTATTCATAAATGATTCATTAAAAACCTTTATAAAAGTCATGTTTCAAGATATATCCATAGCGGGTAGTCTGCTTCTGATTTGATTTTTTTTCTAGACAAATTTTCCAAAACAACTTACTATAACATCTCTGAATCTGTGCAATAATGTTCTTCTCTCTACTTTACCGTCTACTGTATCCCTAGTATAGCGTGTTTCTTTTGTTTTTGTGGTTCAAGGTTCGTGCCCGCCCTGACATGAGTGCCAAGCCACATCAGCTCCCATGGGAAATCGAACCCTACATTTCTTATGCCGAAGATCCATATGTTAACCATTTAGCAACAAATGGAACTCGTTTTTCACTATATGTTGTACTATCATTGTGGGAGGCCACTGATCATGGTACCCCTACGCAAGGGCGCCGATTTCTCAGTAAATTTAGGGGGGCCCATTCAGATGCAGAACGTATATACATGAGGATTCTAAGACAAATTGCATCCAAATTATACCAAATACTGTATATTCATAAATACAATAGGGGGCACACATGAGCTTTGGGGGTCCGGGCCCCACCTCACCAGAATCGGGGCCCTTGCCCCTACGTATATGGGTGAAGGAGGGAGAAATCAATTGGAAAAACGCATTATTATAAAATATTATGTTTTAAAGTAGGGGGAGGTGGCTCAATGGTGTTCCCTCCTCACTCACAGTAGGCACATAGCCAAGGGGGTCCGGACCCCTGTCCTTCGAGACCAGAAATGAAAAAATAAGGAAGAATGAAACAAAAAGAAACAAGAAAAAGAAGAATCTGCATTAAAAATAAAAAGCTACAGCAAGCATTTGGTTACTCTTTCTTATGAGGAGATATGTATTACTTGCAATCAGTGATTTAGTGATTTATCTACACTCCCCTAACACCCATTCAGCACCCCCCTAAAATTTTTGGACACCCCCTGGAAGTGTATTCCTTACACTCCCCAAACTAGGGGGGGTGCAATATTAAAAAGATTCATTCTTGTTCTGCCTAAATCTCTCCAGGACTTTGTACAAAATATTTTAAATGATCTTATTATCTTTAGGCAAAACGATAATTCACGTTCTGGCTAATCTTCGAAGACAGGGAATTCTATGCCAGGAGGAAGTTTTAGGGAAATGCAGCACCGAAAAGCTTGACTCCTAGCGTGTTTGTATGCAAATCGGAACTCATGGATAAAATGGCTGCAGTAACGAGGGCGGGGACTAAATCCAAGCGGTCAAAACGCAAGGAAAATTCTGACGAGGACAAAATCACAGGAGTATATATTGGATGTACTAGAGCACATCCTACATGAATATTTTCCCCCTGCAATTGTCATATATTCTAAAATGTTATCTGTATCTTTTCAACTGAAATAACTTTTTCTTTCTTTTAAAATGTTGAAAACTCAATAAAACGTAAAAATGTTATAATAAATGGGCAGATTAGCTTTAATTACTTTCCCACATACCCATAAGAAAAGTTCTGGGTATTCCTATTTATTATATCTTAAATACATTTGAAATACGTTTACCATATTACAGTAAAACCAATCATTTTAATTACGAAAAGTAACTATGATGCTATTTGATTTTAAAAATGTCTTTCTTGTGTGGTAGCATATAGCAGTCTTTTATTTTGAGTAATGTATAAATATTTATTTTAATTCTGAAATACTGATCAAGATTTTTTTTTTTTTTTAAGCAAAGATCAAAATGTGAAATATATACTTACTATAACAGTCTTACGTCTTTTATTGGGTTTTCATCATTTTTTAAAAAAGTTATTTTCGTAAAGGGAAGAATTTCAGGTAACATTTTAGATGCATAACAGTTGAAGAAAGAAATAATAATTATTTTATCAATCTGCGTCTATGATTCTGTCGCTTCAATTTAGTCCGTTTTGTCCGAATTTTCCTTGGGGTTTGTCCTCTTGAATTGTGTACTGCTGCATTCTTAATTATCTGCTTGGTAATTCTAACAGAGGCTGTAAGAAGAATAACTATTTCTTCAAGTTTCATCACAAATTTTAGATGTTATTCTTGTTCTTATAGGAAATATAACGAGGATACTGTTCGTTATCAGCAATGTTATTCACATCTACTTTGGTAAAGATAAATGTGGTTAAAAAAAATACCTGCGGGCAAATGGAAAATTGATTGACTCAGTTGCAAGAAAGCCGTTTGACATTGTAACTGAAACGAACATAAAATAAATTTAATTCGGTATAATATCAAATTATTTCACATCAAGATTTTATTCACTTTTTCAGTAGATCATCTCTAACACGCTAAGAGTCGCAGTACGTAAGAGATGTCACAGTTCACATCCTCAAGACATGTTTGGCCATATATTAAGTAAACAATGGAAGAGGATGCATAAGGCGACTCTTAAGAAAGAATGTTAGTATTCTTCACCACAACTCGTTTTTTCGGCATCACCTTATCAGCCGATTTGTCTTATATGCATAATTCTATACTAAATGCAATAGTATCATATATACTTCTATTTTCATATTTATATTATCAATGTAAATAGCAGCAATACAAAATATCAATATCAATATTGAAATACTTGTGTTTTTTGTAGTTTCAATCAAATTAAAAGGTCAGATAATCGGGGATAAGGGCCGTCTTACGCATCCTTTTGCATTGTTTGCTTAATATATGGCCAAACATGTCTTGAGGATGTGAACTGTGGCACCTTTTACGTACTGCGAGCAGTGACAGTTTTAGCGGGTAGGCACGGGCCTATCCAAAAATTATGAAACATATGCTATATATAAAATGCAATCTTTAAGTTTTACGTCCCACGCTTATGCCAGTTAGGCTAAAGGAGACGGTGATGATGAGAGATGAGTGAAATGGTAGGATGAAAAAGTGGGAGGAAACGGGAGAACCCCGAGAAAACCCACGAGCGCGGTGTTGTCCACCACAAAGTCCACATGGCGCGAGCTGGGATGGAACCAGAGACCCCAAGCACCGGAGGTGAACGCTCTACCACTGAGCCACCGCGCCCCCTATACTATATATAAACACTAAAAGATACAATAAAAAGTACATATGTTTTCCACTTTTTATATTAATGGTAAATAATTATTTAATAAACAACATCAACCACTTTTGTAAAACTAATTTCCTATTGTGATTAATTATTCAAATGTGCATATGTATCCATACGCGAGGAAGCGGGCCTACCCAAAATTAAAACCCTAAAGCCGCCCTGACTGCGAGTCTTAACATGTTGGAGGTGAACTACTGGAAAACTGAATCAAATTTTGTTGTAAAATAATTTGATACTAGACCGAAGTAAGTTTGTTTTGTCTTCGTTTCAGCTATAATGTAAAACGGCTTTCTTGCAACTGAATCAATCAATTTTACATTTCTCTGCAGGTAGCTTTTTTCTTTAAAAAACCACATTCATTTTTATTGAGATAGATGTAAATAACAGTTAATAACAGAATTGTATCTAGTCATTTTTCCGACAACAAGTAGAATAACATCTAAAATTTATGATAAAACTTAAAGAAATAGTTATTCTTCTTACAGAATCTGTTATAATTACTAAAGAAAAATTCTCTTGAAGAAATCCCTTCCTGAACAGAATTCCTCGTCTCATTCCCGTTCTGCCTAAAGATCATTTAAAATATTTTCTACAAAATGCAGGAGGACCTTTAGGCAGAACAGGAAGACACCATTAAAAATCTTGCTATTTTGTTTTTTAAAAGATTTTGAATTCTTGTTTTTAAGTGGCAATAGAATAAAACAACTTACTTTCGACAAGATAAATTTTCAAGCAAAGCACGCAATGCAAGATTTAATGGAAACCAACCTTTATACGGCTGCAATCGTCATAACAACGTTTGATCAATTGATTGCCAACGATTTCATCTTGACGTCACACCAAGCATGAAAATGTCGACGCTATTTGGCTCAGGCTGAGGGAAGAAATCCAATGCAATCGTTCGTTGCATAAACGTATTTTAAAGTTCTTAAAAAAAATAACGCGAATTACAAAGACGATAATGGTATACGACCTTAATGCACGATTGCACACCCCAAGATTTTCTGAACACCCCCTAAGTTCAAAATTCTGGATAAAGCACTGCTTACAATACGTGATGGCGAATGAGTGGGATATCCTAGAAAAGTCAGGGAATTTGAAATTTCTACCAAAAAAAAAAAAAAAAAAAAACGAAATTCTAAGAATTTCTGCTACTAGTGAGGGAAATTTCAAGCCTTCGAAAGCATAGTGCCATTCTGTACCAGTGTGAACATCTTTTTTTATTACTAATACAATTTTTCGTGATCGCTTCTCTGCAGTATCAAACATGTTATTTCAGGAACAGTTTTCCAGTGCTCTTTTAACCTGTCATTTGGAACAGACAGTAGTTGACGGAAAAATGATAACAAAAAAGTTATGTAGAAAGAAAGTCCTGTTAACATTTGATTCAGTAGAGAAAGAAACGCAGATATTATAAAATATTTTACAAGACATTATTGGATATGTACTTTTCTGTAATAGTGAATATGTACTTTTTATAATAGTTGAGGTCATATAGTAAAATTGTTATACGTACAAAGCAAGGAACGTAAATATTATAGTGTTTTTCAACACTTTTTAATTTTTGTTACTCGAGATTTCTTCATAGTTTGTTATTAAAATGCTTACTAACACATTCTCATTTTATTGTCCTTGTGTTGTCAGTGTTGCCAGTAAAATGGTTTAGAATGATCGAGCCCCTGGTGCGATGAACAAAGTATTTCATGTCACGGACTCCCCCCTTTACGAAATCCTGGCTACATGTCTGATTCACCGGTTTAGTAGTTACCGCGTGCGGCTTTAGTATACATGGTCCCGGGTTCGATTCCCGGTAGGAAAGCCTTAAATATACTGGTGTAGTGTTGTCGAGTGTAATGAACCCAAAATAAATCAAAAGTTCCAGTTCCTCTGTAGAGCATGGTTGCCTTTTAACAGTCCGCGATGGTTTTCTGTGTTCGTATCCCTCTCGAGTCCTGCAGTCCCGAAAAGTGTGAAAAAGAGAACGCTAGAACCAATTTTCTTTTTTTTTAAAAAAAAAAAAAAAGTAAAGAAAAGAAAAAAGGAAGGTGGTTGAGTGCTCACCTTTGGGTTCCTAGTTCCATCCTAATCCACTTGGATTTGTGATGGATAACATCATATAAGTGGGGTCACTGTGGCTCAGTGGTAGAGCTCCTACTTGTAGTGCGTGGGGTCCTTGGTTCGATCCCTGACCAAGTAAGTGTGTGGTGGCCAACATCGTGTCTGTAGGTTTTCTCGGGTGCTCCCGTCTCCTCCAAAATTCTCTTTCCACCAATTCTTCCATAATCATTTACAGGGGCGGATCCAGGGGGGCGATCGGGGAACGCCCCCCCCCCAGAAGACGAAACTTTCTTATATTATATATATAAATAACACCCATCCCAAAGTTTGGAGCCCTTAAAAGTAGCAACATGACAACTCACCGCCCCCCCCAGAAGTCGGTCCTGGATCCGCCCCTGATCATTTATTTGTCTTAATAATAATTTCCTTTAGTCTCAAGAGCATAATCGCAGGACGAAAAACTGAAAGGTTTCATTTCGTATTCATTGTATAAGTGGATTTTCTCCGGGTTTTCCGATTTCCTCTTACATCCTCATTCCACCAATTCTTTTATAAGGGTTCGATTCCCGATGGGAGCTCATGTGGTTTGGATTCTACCTTAATCAATAGGACCCGTCTCATATAGCCTCACTACTGAAAGGGACGTTAAATTCAAAATCAACTCTACTCAACCCAATTCTTTTACACTCATGTTTCTTTCATCAGTTACCCGTCTCTTTTAGCCGAAAAGATATAAAATTGTGATATTAAAGAAAACTTTTCTCCGTTGAAAAAGCAGTGGTCAACATAAGTAGGCAATTCCTCTTTTAACTACTTCTTATAATAAATAATGAATAAGAGTTTATACCAATAACTCATTGTTACGCTAAAGTATCCATAGAAACCCCAACTGACACTTTGTTTGCACAAGAAATCCTACGTTTGTCTACCACGTTTGTTTTTTCCTTTTTTATATAGGTATAGACGAAGCTTTGAGTTTACTTTTGACAACCTTGGTCTAAAGCAAAAGAATAATAATAAAAAAAAAGTCATAAAGAGATTTCAAAACCAAGAAAACCTCCAATTTACAAGAGCTTGAGGATATGAATGTAGGTTTTTAAACGCCTTCTTACATACGGAAGTGGTGCAGAAATGATGTTCCTCTTATAACAGTACAAGTACGAAATATGTGTTTCGTGTACTTTCCTGTGAAACGCCTCCAGAATTTCAAATGTTGTGGGTCGTTCGTGATCTGCAGAGAAATGAGCACTGACCTACAAAACGTCTTCCCTGTCTCTATGAAAAATTAATCGAGCTGCATCCACCCTACATCAGGATCGAACTTGGCCTTCGTAGCTCGACCGTTCCCCGATTCTCCATCTCCCTATCGCCCACCCCTTTAGCTCGGTGGTTATTTATCTTCAAAATCTCCGGCGGACCAGAAACAATTTCTAAGTAGTTTGGTAGGCAAAGTCATAGATTCACTTATCCGCAGGGAAATCAACTTAAGCAGTACCAGATTCTTTTATTTTTCCTCAACAAATTTCTTATTTATACAAAGTACATACAGCGCAGTCTTAAGTGACTTGTAAATCTTTTTAAGGAAGATAAATACTAAAGTTATATTCTTCTATTTGCATTTGTTTAAAAAGGCAAAAAAGATAAACATAATTTTTAATGTAAGATATGACCTCATTCACTAATTTGGAAAGAATTCTAGTACAAAATTTAAATCTGGATACATTTAATGTAAAGAGCGACCTGATAATTACTATGCAGAAGAAGCTTATGCGCAAACTGCAGCGTTGATTGGTTGGATTGAAGCTTTAGCATCTCTTCCAGCACCGAGACTATATGAGACATGGACATATAGTTTGAGATGGATTTGTAATGCATTCAAATTTCAATACACTCTCTTCGGTCTTCGTGTACTAAAGGAGAACACTAGTTACTAGACAAGCGAAGATTGATTGATTTTTTGAGTTTCACGTCCCGTTCAGCAGCAAGGCTATATGAGGCGTGGGCCTACTGATTAACGTGGAATCCGAACCACATGAACTCCCGCCGGGAATCGAACCCGGGTCTCCCGCGCCAAAGGCGCGTATGCTAAACGCTGAGCCACGGAGGAGCTCTAGACAAGCGAAGAGGGCTACCAAAGGAAGCTCGGGAAAAAAACACTCACCTACAGAGAAACTAAGCATGCCATTTGAAGGACCAATTTATGCTGATTACAACAAGCTAATAAAATTCCTGTACGGTTGAGAATTTTTCGAGAGATTAAACTTGAAAGTTTATATGAAAAAATGAGTATATGCGCATTTAAATGCGTTAAGTACAACATTATTAGTAACGAATAATGCCATACGAATTGAAATCTATCGGAGGTAACAAGAAAAACTGTTTTGCAATAATTAACAGGTTTGTTAGTTAAAATTAGTCATTATACTGTTCACAATAATGATAGGTTAGAGATGAAAATTGATCACAGTTGTTCTCCTGTTCTATGAAGAAATGACGCAAGCAAAACACTTCCTTACACCATGAACATTTTATATGTGCAATTGCGTTGCATCTGCGGAGTAACAGTTTGCATAGCCAAAGCGAAAAGCGAATTCGACAGGTGATCCAAAAAGTATATAATTTGTTTGGTAACCTGTCTTGTGGAACACAAACTGAAACAATCCAATGTATCGCGATGATGTATCGCGATGATCGGAACTGATTAATTAGCATGGACACGAACTTTGTTTGATTGTTTCGTTGGTACATCATAACGTCCGGATGAAGAAGTTTCATACTATGTACAAATCTCGTGCCATAATCTTTGATTAGTCGGAATCCAAACACATCAAATGGTTGTAAAAATCGTGTGCACTTCTTTAGTATATTCTCAACCATTACCAACGTCGCGTGCCTTGAAAGCGTCAGGGGCGAGAATTCCCAGCCCCCCCCCCCTTTAGTGTGTTATGAAAATAGCCAGAGTTTATTCTGTACTCCTAGATTTAAATATGGAATGTAAAATCATAATGTAAGCTAAAAGAAGTTGGTATTATATCATTTTTTTTAAAAAAAAAAAAGTGAATGGCTTTTGTACTTAAAACATAAAAGTTAATAAAACATGTTTTTTGAATTATTGAAATCGAGTGCTATTCTTATTTATTTTGAACTTGATACACATCAACATAGTAATAGCATAAAATATACAAATAAAGCTGCAAATATTAAATTCCAAGATTAATTCACAGAGTGCTGGAGAGAGTTCCAGTTGAATAATCCTAGACGATGTTTTACATTACCGGTAATTCTCAAGTTCGATACTCTATCGGGAGTCCCTCAAGGATCTAATCTAGGTCCTCTGTAATTTCTGCTTGTTATTAATGATATTCCTCTGTGTATTAAAACTTCTCAGGTTCTTCTTTTTGCCGACGATCTCAAATTATACTCCAAAGTAAGTTCAATTGATGACTGCGTGAAACTTCAACAAGATCTACAGAGAGTTCAAATATGGTGTGATAAGAATAAATTAGTTCTGAATGTGTCCAAATGTAAATCTGTATCTTTCATGAAGAAAGAAAATCCAATTAACTTTACCTATACCGGTACAATCAGTGGCACTTCCTTGTCTATCGCAAAAACTATCAAAGATCTAGAAGTTATATTTGATAGCAAATTAATCTTTGCTCAACACGCTGACGCAATAATGAGTACGTAGTGCATATAGAAACCTAGGTTTAATTTATAGAATAGGGCATGATTTCTACAAAGAATCAGCATTTATAAGGTTATATTTTTCCTATGTGAGGCCTAAATTAGAATACTGTTGTATTGTTTGGACACCAAATGTCACTAAATACAATGGAAAATATACAATATAATTTTTTTAAATGCTTGCATACAAGAAAACCGGTTTCTACACAAAGCATGTCCCCAATGAAGACTTGGTAACGAATTTTAATTTTCAAACATTAGAAAAAAAAGGAGATGGGTGTTTGATCTGTTTACATAAATTATTAAATGGTAAAATTGACTGTCCAGAATTAGTTCTCCGAGAACAGCAAACATTGGGACATTCTATTGTAGAAAAGCAAGAACTACACTGTAAAAAATGAGGTGTTGTAACAACACAAAATGACTACCACTTGAGCGTGTTACTTGTGTATTAATTCAGCACCAAGCACATCGCCTTTCGAGCATATCAGAAATAACTCGTTACTACCTGGGAGAATTTGTCTTGGTATTAATCGTTTAATATGAGCAAAGCTTTGCGAAATATATTTGGCACTTATGCCAAGTAACGAATAATGTTCTATGTTTTCTGTAATCGGTCACAATAATATTGTTGTAAATGTGTGAATCGTTTGATAACAGTTACATGGGTAACAGTTCTGCCATCTTCAGTTCTTACGTGCTAAGACATAAGAATAACAGATAAAGAAAATAGATGGAAGCACTGCTACTTCTGTAGCTATTGTCATATGATTCACAAGTTTACATCAATATTATTGTGACCGATTACAGAAAACATAGAATGTTATTAGTTACTTGTCACAAATGCGAAATATATTTCGCAATACTTTGCTCTTATCAAACAATAAAAAGCAATGCAAGTACTCACAGGCAGTAACGAGGTACTTCTGATATGCTCTGAAGATGATGTGCTTGGTGTTCATCACATTCTTTCCTGGTATCAAGGAGCCTAACCTCTCTTGTGTCAGTTAGTGTGCTAGCTAAAACCAAGTGTTGCAATACGCATTTGTGAGCTAAAGTACACATACAGCACTTAGAGGGTGGACGGAAGTTTTCACTTTCGGAGGGCAAACTTGCTTTTTGAACTTCATCTCATCATCTTTTCTTTCACATTCATCTTCATTTGGGCTTCGGCCCTAGGTTACCTCCATACGATGGCGGACTCTGGCATCACTAACGGGCAATCGATTCTCGGTAAACACATAGGATTACCAGCCTCTGTTCCTACAAACACAAGCTCTTCGCTTGCTCAAGCTGCATCCGTTGGACCTTCCAGACGCACTAGACATTTCTCATGGGGTAGTCAGCCGGTAGCGAATTCATCTAGGGATAGACATCCATCCAGTGATTCTAACCAGTCTGCAAAAAGATTCCGCGGTGGACCACATCCTGCTAACATTCAATCAATTCATGTTGACAACGCCATGGACACGGGACCACCATGTACAGAATCATCATCAGCTTTTCTCGGCAGAACTCCAGACCCGGTTTATAACTTTCTACTTACCGATTTTGACGCTAAATATACACATCCAAAGATGATCTTTCTGCAGATAATTAAATACGTCCCACGTGCTAATGTTGAGCAAATAGTTCATACTAGAAATGGCTATATCATAAAATCAAAAGACCCGAACTTTGGAACCTACTTGAGAAACAAGGCATCCTATGAAATCTTTGGGAAAAATGCCAAACTTGCTAAGAAAACGGATTCTAGGATCAAACAACCTCCACCTCCGAAGAAGATACCAATGCTGTCTGTGGTCATTCGTGGCGTCCTACCTGAATTCACAGATGAAGAAGTTCGTGAAGAACTTATTCAAGAGGGCATCAATGTTGACAAATGCATTCGTATCAAGAATAATTCAGGACCTACTTATATGGTTCGGGTATTATCTCAAAACCAACAAGCTATTGATCATTTATTAGCCTACGGTGCACCCATTTACAAAAAGATCCATAAGGTAGAACCGTCAAAGACTCCTGGACGAGTGCCTATTAGATGTGAGAAATATCAAGTTTATAATTCTCATTTTACGAACTCGTGCCCTAATCAACCTAAATGTGGCTATTGCGGTGAACAACACAACACTAGATTGTGTAAAAACCAACAGCAACCTCCAAAATGTGCCACGTGCGGAGACTCACACCCCACTTACAGCTATCGCTGCAAGGCAAAACCTCAGGCAGAACCTACTCGTCCAGAGTTTACAGCACCCCTCCGAAGTTCTGACAAGCCAACGCCACCAGCGCAATCAATTTTACACCCTGTCAGTGTTGAGGATCTTCTCCGCTGTTTGACTATTGTGCTTCAAAACATACTGCCTTTTCAACGTGATCACATCCTTCGCACTATTAGTGACACAGCTAAATCACTCTTCAATATCAATCTCCATGCTACCTACTCCAGACAATATGCCCATTTTCAAATCGCACCACTTGAAACAACCGTATAAAACCATGGCACTCGTATTTCTCATTATGGCAATTATGAATGTTCTATTTCTTAATATTCGATCGTTTCTACAACATAAACTTCTACTGGAACAGCTACTGCTAGAGGAACACATTGATCTATTTTCATTAAATGAAACTGCACTCAAACCTACCACCACAGTACGTCTACCAGGTTATCAAATATATCGCCATGACTATTCAGGGCATGGTGCAAGAGCACAGGGTGGGGTCGCAGTTGGGTTTTCCCCTAAGGTATCGTTTCGCCAATATCATCCACAGATTTTCATCAATCATCCGGAGCATCTTCTTTTGTCAATTTATTACCCAGCACTTGTTATTAATATCGCTACAATCTATATACGGCCGCGACACCCCATCCCATTTGATTTTCTTCATTACATAGCACATAACTTCCGAAATGTCATCATCATGGCCGATATGAACATTCATAGTCGAGGCGACCGAGAGAAACAACACTTCTTTGACTATGTAACTCAAAATTTGAATTTACATGTACATCGTTTACCTAGTCATTCACGACCAATCAGTCAAACAACACCCGATGTAGTGATAACGTCTCTTAATCTAGTCAGTGACTGCACTATACAAATTCTTGACACTATAGGCAGCGATCATGCACCAATTAAGCTATCGTTGACTAGGGGCCGTTGCCCACAGCCTAAAACCGAATACCGTACTGTCAAGCGATATGATCGAGCAAACTGGAGCACATATAGGCAGAATATTGACAGAGATATTACGGATATTGCTGCACCAAGTAGCGAACACGAATTATATAATACTCTCACTCATCTTACTGGCACCTTAACAACAAACGCACGTGTAAGTATTCCTGAAGACAAAATATGCGCGTACAAACCAAAATTGCCACCTCAATATCTTGCACTTGTAAAGCGCTCACGTCAACACATTAGAGAATATCACCGAACTGGTAATGTGGAAGAGCTCCTTTACCACAGGCAATGGCAAAGAGCAGTTAGGAACTACCTTATTGCACACAAACGGAAGCACTGGATTAGTACTTGCAACAAACTGCGAGACGAAGTACATCCAACCCGATACTGGAAGAAATTTCACCAACTAACGGGTAAAAGTACAATAAATACGTATCCGCTTCAACTTAATGGTGTACCACTTCATACTGATATCGATAAGGCAAATGCTTTCGCTGACCAATTGCAGACAGTCTTTACTCCATCAGAATCTCCTTGTCGTGATGAGCGGATTGATCTCTCCACCATCTGTTCTCTACAGGCTTCTACATCACATCACATTGATCACAATCATCCTCTTACAAGGCCTATTACACCGTCTGAATTTCATTCAGCTCTTAGTAGAAAACGAAACACAGCACCAGGCATGGACGGAATTTCTTATAGGATGATAAAAGAATCACCGGTCTCTTTTATCACTTTGTTAATTTCCGTTTATAATTTCATCCTCTCAACTGGTTATTACCCGTTACAGTGGAAGGTTTCCAAAGTATGTATGTTCCATAAACCAAATAAGCCCATTCATGATGTCAGTTCATATCGGCCGATTCAGTTGACTTCCGTATTTAGTAAACTATTCGAAAAGATTCTAGTAAATAGACTTCATGCACATCTTAAGGCATATGATCTATTACCAATACATCAAGCAGGTTTTCGACCTAACTTCTCTACCAGTGATCAACTGCTTCGTTTAACTACAGTCATCACAAATCAGTACAATAAGGGACTTCCATCCTGTCTAGTCCTCATGGACTTAGAAAAGGCATTCGATAAAGTGTGGCATTATGGTTTACTACGTAAACTACAGTCACTCCGCTTGCCCACTTGTTACCTTCGACTCATATACTCCTTTATAAGTAACCGTATTGCATATGTTTCAATAGGAAATGTACTATCAAGGCCCATTTTCCCACATACAGGTGTACCACAAGGTTCCGCCCTTAGTCCATTATTGTATATATTATACGCTTCCGACATGCCGAGCCTACCGCCTAATGTGTACATCTTTCAATACGCAGACGATACTGCCTTTTTATCGCTTGGGAAAACAATCCTTCAGGTCAGCAGAAACCTACAAATAACCTTAAACAACTTTCTTAATTGGTGCAGTACATGGAAATTAACTGTTAACACTGCGAAAACACAAGCCCTTGTTTTCCTCCCTTCAAAACGACGCAGTAAAGTACACAGAAATCCTGGAAATCTTCGTGTGTCAGTAGATGGTCATTTCCTTAGACCAGCAGTTTCTGCAACATACTTAGGAGTGGTCTTTGATTCGAAACTCTCTTGGAAACCTCACTTTCAAAAACTTGCGTTGCAAGCAAAGCGCAGATTAAATCTCCTCCGTCGTCTCACTGGCACAACTTGGGGACTAAATGCAAAGTTACTACTGAATACCTATAAAGCATTTTTACGGCCTACATTAACATTTGGTAACATTGCCTGGTGCCATGCCTCACCTACGCTATACGAAAAGCTTGCGATTCTCGAACGCCATGTTATTCGCCTTGCATATCGTATTAAATTACCATATCCAAATTACCTCAAGTATGAACACAGTGATTTTCCCAACATCATTGATCATCTTTCTACTCTTAGGGCACGATATATACAGTCTCGCATCACTACTTCTCATCCCTTATATCTCGATACATTACGAGTTGATGCCCTTACCGACGCACCGTACAGATTTCTACACTCGCCACTCAACATTCTAACAACGATATATATTCAAACATCGAATCTGGACGCAGCTGAAAGAGATATCTTTGCCATTTACATGATTCACGAACATTTACCTCACATTCTACCATCTTAGCACTTGTTTTTCATTCATAATTAACATTGGGCTTTCATCCTGTCTACATCAGTCTCGAGTCGCCCCGAGACAGAAGATATAACCCTCATGTGTTTAAACTAACTTACCCATTGTGACTGTGGCGTGAATGCACTTCATTTCATTTATTCATATCCACATTATATGTATTTACACTTTTAAATGTATTATTTTTCATATCCAGCACCTTAGTACCTTGAATGTATTTCCTGCACTTACGTTTTCTCAGTATTCCTATTCTTATTATTCTTATTATTATTCTTGTTATTATTATTATTATTATTATTATTATTATATACATTTTTTCTCATCAAGATTAATGTATTTATATTTTGTGTTAAATATTAATTTACTCATAGTAGCACTTAGACCAACTAGAATAGTTTAAATTCAATTAACTTGTATTAACATCTGTGCCAAAGAGAGAGCGTAGCCCTCTAATGGCTGGGAGTGCAACATCTCTTCCTCAAAATGAATGCTCAAAAATGATGAATAAAGATACATTTTATACCTTTACTCCCTCACCTAAACAAAAAAAAAAAAAAAAAAGCTTGGTGTTGAATTGACATGCAAGTAACACGCTCAAGTGGTAGTCATTTTGTGTTGTTTCAACACCTCATTTTTTGTTGTGTAACATATTACGGAGAATGTGTGCTGCATATAATGAAATGATTAGATTTCACATAGTAGATGTATTTAGTACGTCCGAAAACAAGTTCAAAACAACTGTCAGGCAATAACTTCTGCATAATTAAACGACGAATATTTGTGCATGTATAATAATGTATGTCAGTATGTTAGATAATTTCGTAGACAACACTATAACTGGGCATTAAGCTGTTGTGTTGTCCTCACGAAATAAATAAATTTTACTTAACCGTGGCCCCATCATTATTAAAATATCTGAATTAACATGTTTTTTTTTTTTTAATTTTAAAAAAATATTTACCAACATAACCTGAATTCTTTGAATTTTATTCATTTGTCGTCTCGGCGCCCCCTTCGGTCGCAGGGCCTGGGCGATCACCCGGTTGCCCCGTTCACGTGACGGCCCTGATTAGGTCTTTGCCATCCGTCATCTAACTTGCAATGGACAATTTGTCAGTGAATGGATCCCGTGATCAGGCAGTAGCAAGCTCAAACCATCAGGCCATGCCATGGGAGAGTTTAAATGCGCATATATTCATTTTTTCAAATAAACTTCCAAGTTGAATCTCTCGAAGAGTTCTCAAACGTACAGGAATTTTATTAGCTCGTTGTAATCAGTATGAATTGGTCTTTCAAATGGCATACTTAGTTTCTCTGCAGACGAGCTTTCTCCCGAAGTTCCCTTGGAAGTACATCTTTTAATTTTATTGGAAAAGTCAACAAAAATGAGTTGAAAATTAAACTTAGACACCAGTAAGCAATTATGCATCTTTATCAGACTAGTGCACAGTAGGACAAAATCTCAATCCAGCTGAATATAAATCGAAATTTGAAGTTGATCAAAAAACCATGAGTGACTACATATGTCTGATAGAGTAAGGTCAGAAGTACATTCATCCATGTTTATTAGAACAATCATTGCCACAGTGTATGAGAACAACCACTGTAAAGTCGCGGTTATTTGTCGACTTTACATACTGTGATTTGAAACTCATAAATTAATGAGATATTATAGGCACGATACCATTTGGCAAAAGACACTAATGAAGCTCGTATTCTTTTTAAATTATTAATTGAATCTGTATGTAAGTTTGAACAAGCATGGCAGTGACAACAGGGTTTGTCATTGCATTTGGAATAGCAAATGCTGGTGCATGCAACTAAATTTTGTTTCGTAATATATGCAAAGTTTACGTAGACTTTTTAAAAAGTCTGCAAATGTCTGTATTTTCCCATTGAACCTATAGACTGAAATAGTGTGAAGTCACATCCTTTCCGTTGCCATGGTGATCGCCATTTTATTTTCTAAACAACAAGTAGCTTAAATACCTAAATTACCTAAATGCAAAACGAAAATAGTGATGAAAAATTTCTGAATTGCGAACATAAGACTGAATGAAATATTTACGTTTCTTTTTAAATATTTCTAATCAATGAAACTAAAAAAAAACAGATATAGAAAAAGAAAGAGAAAACAAATGTACTCATCTTGTTCATAATCAGATATTAACAAATAATTCTGGAAAATTTTTGATTCATTAATATTAGTTTCATAACATTGCATACATGGACAGGATTAATGTTTAACAGTTGTTAAGAATATATGCTGAACCATTCATAATTGGGTGTTTTATTATTATACTGTTTTTATTTTTTAAAAAATGATAGAGAATATAAGGAAAGATCTGACCTACGATCCACTGATGGTCCGGATTGAAAATTTCCAAAGGCTTCTTCTTCTTCTTCTTCCTTTTTTTTTTTTTAATATTGTAGGCACTAATATTGTGCAGTTCCATGATGAAGACTGTACAACGAGATACTTTGTATCGTTTAATAATTACTTGTACCTTGGGCAGAAAGTGCTCATACTCAAGCACTATACTTGAGATAATGTCAATTTAAAATAACAGAAGAAGAATGTTTTTGATATATGTAAGAAATAGACATTATTGTATAATTCGTTGCTATGTAGCTGTTTATAGATACCTAATCAACACGTATGTTTGTAAGACAGTTTTGAGTGAAAATACGTTAAAGGAGAATCAACGAATAAATTATCTAACACTTATCATGGACTTGTAATTTCGATAGAAAAGGTGAGAATAATAGTGTATATAATTATTGAAGATATTTTTATGTGTAAACAATTACTGCCACACAAGATTCACTGATATCATTAGCCGAACCAGGTTGACGACTACCTTTGGTGAGTCGTTGTAAAATTTTTGGTTTACCTCACCCGGGAACTTTGTAAATTCTTACCCTGAAGTATAAAGTAAGGGTGAATTTACTTCTGTAATAAGGTTCATGACTACGAACTTTACTATACTTCAAAGTGGTAAAATAATCACAAGAAAAATGATGATCGGTGAGGTAATGGAAAAAGAAACTGGTGACAGTGATAACGAAGAACAAAATACAGCTCCTGTTGTACCCGAAATGTTATCGTTAGAAGACAAAATCTTAATGGCTTTACAGAGACAAGAACAACGATTGGAACAAAGTTTAGCCCAGATGTCGGAAAATTTAAAGCAGACTTCCAGTAAACAGTATGAAGAATTAAAGCAGACTTCCAGTAAACAGTACGAGGAATTAAGTAAACGATTGGAACAGACATCCGGAGAGACGAAACAATCTATTATCCAGGCGGTGAGTGACATTACATCACAGTTCGATGAAAAGCTAAGAAGAGTATCTGAAGATTGCCAGGATAATTACAACCATACAATTCAAGAAGTCAACTGTGTAAAAAAGGATTTGGAAGTAATAGAATCTTCTATACGGCAACAAAAGATTCGGGTCACGGATAATTCTACCAAAATACGTGCGAATACTCAGTTGATATCTGCATTACAAGAGGAAATCAGGATGCTACAAATTAAGGACAACGCATACCAAAACAACATGGTTAATGATCATTTGGAGTTCCCTTGTTCACAGGAGATGACCTCGCAGTCACCTGTAGCAGATCAATGTGAACCTCGCATTATCTCATCTTCTAGTAACCCATCCGATGAGAACATTATTTTGGAAGAAATTCATCCAAGGAACACAGATGGGCGTAAAAGAGATGGTGGAACTACACATCATGCAGTAGGTAGGAATTGTCACTCAACACGAACACGGAAAGGTGAAAGAAAGGTAAAGTTAAGTGTAAAGATGAGTGAAATACGTGCGATGAGTAAGTTCAGTGGTAAATGTAACGAAAACGCTACCTCTTTCTTAGAAAAATTTCAGGATGAGTGCAATATAATGTGTATAGATAAATCGCAATATATGAAACTAATCCCTAATTTATTACTCCCACCATGTTCTTTATGGTTTAAAGCAGTACGAGATCACGTCAATACATATGAGGAATTTAAAGCTGCGCTGATTGCAAATTACGAAAATGACTTTTTGCTTGCAAACAGAGATGCCACGATTAGAAATCAACCTTTCAATCCTCGTTTGCACAAATCTGTTGTTGACTTTGTTGTAAATACATATAACGAATTAAAAGTCGTTAATCCGTTGCAATCAGAATCCAGAGTAATTGCATCAATCAGAAATTTGCTACCGTTTAAACTACAACAGATCCTGTTTTCTACCCAGTGTATGAGTTTTAATCATTTATTAATGCTTGTACAATGTTATGAAACTCAATACCACGCTCAGAATCATCAAGCGGGAGTAGGTAAAATTAAAAATAATTCAGATCATTTTGTACCTGTTCGTAATCTAAATATCCGTAAAGCGAACGATACGGAACACAACCTAAATCGAGTGAATTTAAGCAAACCGAACGAGCAAAATAGGCAAAGATATGTTGGAAATCCACCTAACCTAATTAATCGTGGCAATCCTTATGTTAGACCATATAACCAAAATAGATTTAAAAACAGTCGAAATACATGGCGAAATTCTAGAAATGCTATAAATCCTATGTATAGACATAATCGTAGTTCAAGAGATGTCACTTTGTGTCAAAATCAAGATAATGACGCAATTCATGTACAAAATAATGCGGAACCTAATCACGATTGTGCAGTACAATGTACTTTATTAGAATCATATGCAAGTACGAATGTAAACTGACTGCAGTTGATGAAGTAAGAGTTAAACCCATATCAGCTACTGATTCTTATGAATATGTTTGTGTAAAAATAGATTTATTTTCTTCCTTTTGTTCGTCTAAACGTAGGTTACGTTTAATTTTTGATTTTTACTTAATTTAATTTTCTTTAATTCTTATTAACCAATGATAATTTTCAAATGATTTTTAATTCTCTTTTGTTAATGTGGAGAATTATAATTCGATTTATAATTGATCAAAGGCAAAGGTTATTTATATTATATGGATTTGTGTTGAGAATTTATTGTCAAAGATTATGTTAAGAATAAGGTTCATTCTATTAAGTCATTTATCCGACGACTGTCTTTATGCGCTACTTTATATATTACCCGAATAAGATTCTTCTATATTCTGATGCCTTATGGATACAATGTATATTTTAAAACATCATCTAACGTAGTTATCATATAATGCACCCTGGAAAGATCAAATATTATTTTTCTTAACATCACCGTTTTACTAATGATTGAAAATGCTAATCATTGTGATTTATGTTTTTAAAAGGTAATTTGCCTCTTACGATTTTGACTGCGCACCCTTCAGTAATTATATTATTAAGCGACGACGTTTTTGTAATAAAAAGATAAATGATAATGGAATAAAAGATTTATTATAAATGTATTTATATATATGAAGCTTAAGGAAGATATATATATATATATATATATACGAGGGGCGATCAAAATGTAAAGGACATAAGTAATGTAACATCATTATTTGTAAACGGACCAGTGGTTCTTAAATATAAAAGCTAAGCTCGCTTGTAACTTTTATATTCAGTCCCATCGTCGGGCGACATTTTTATACAACGAGATACTTTGTATCGTTTAATAATTACTTGTACCTTGGGCAGAAAGTGCTCATACTCAAGCACTATACTTGAGATAATGTCAATTTAAAATAACAGAAGAAGAATGTTTTTGATATATGTAAGAAATAGACATTATTGTATAATTCGTTGCTATGTAGCTGTTTATAGATACCTAATCAACACGTATGTTTGTAAGACAGTTTTGAGTGAAAATACGTTAAAGGAGAATCAACGAATAAATTATCTAACACTTATCATGGACTTGTAATTTCGATAGAAAAGGTGAGAATAATAGTGTATATAATTATTGAAGATATTTTTATGTGTAAACAATTACTGCCACACAAGATTCACTGATATCATTAGCCGAACCAGGTTGACGACTACCTTTGGTGAGTCGTTGTAACTGGATATAAGAAAAGTAAATGTCCCAATAGAATGAACATTGTTCTAACAGATACTTTTTCTTTTTTTTAAATATCGTACTTTTTACTTTTCCTTGTGCCGACAGCTTGTCAATCTGCATGTTAAGGAGTTTATATTGGGTATAATTGCTTCTTAAGGTGAATTACATGATAATGACGTTCATATTAATTATTTGATTTCTATCTTATCACTTAGAGATGTGACGCTTTTAGAAATAAGTTCCTTAGATATTAGTCTTTCTTTATGAATTCCTTTGATTTTATTTGTAGTTTCCTAAACGCATTTCCATTTTCTAAGTCTGTACCCTTTCTCATCAACTTTATTAATCGTTAAAATATTTTATAATTGTAAATAAATTAACAGCTGTTGTCCTTGTTTGTAGTAGTCTTTAAAATTCATCATTCGCTTCACGCGTTTGTATAGAAAAAAACATGGCGATCACCATGGTAACGGAGAGGAAATGACGGCATCACTATTTCAGTCTATTGCAGAGAGTAGTATTTCTTTCATTTCCGTGCCTTATACTTGCTAGTAGTTGCTATCTTCTGAAATATCTCCTTTTTTTTTCTAGCAGAGATACATACCTCCCAGACACCCTAAATAGCATCTGATATAGAAAGATGAGGACTTTGCGATCAAGTATTTCCTACTAAATCATTTAGTGAAGGATTGTATAAGTATGTAGTGGCAAAGCATTGTCTAGACGATTATTCCAAGGAGACATTAAGGAAGAATAAGAAAATATATGCTTTCAAGATTGATTTCGACAAGATATGAAAACAGTGCTTTGATCAGCTAATGAATTATGATATACCAAGATATAATTGCGCTGATAAGGTTATCCATAGCCCTTCATGGATTATATTCCAGTTTAAATATTAATTACCTCTAGTCCTCATGAAGGTGGAGGTAGCTTAGCCAGACTTTTCATTCTATGACATTTTGTGAACTATGAAACCATATTGTCTCAACCATTTATTTTCTAAACATGTGATTCTCTCCTTGTCTGTTGCAGGTGCAAGAATGCTGTACAGGTATCTTCCAAAATCAGTGGGCCTCAGACGTATCACGTTGCACAAATCTTTATCGAGCGGTGACAAGCTCTACTTGTTGATGTGCGAATGCTCCAATTTCCTTGATGACCTGTCAGCAGCAGCTCTCCTCATTCCAGCTCTGAGAGCTCGTCTTTGTGGCTACACAGGAATCTATCGAATGACAGCGTCCTTCTGACACACTCCGCCTGAAGGCAAGACGTGAAGTTGGTAAAAGAGATTTAAAAAAGTTAAGTAGCGCCTCTACCGGACAGATGATGAAGGACAGACGATGGAAGCTGCATAAAAACTAGTCAGCGACAGGGGACTCTACTATAAGGAGTTTTTCAATATTTCTCTCCATTGTTTTTTTTTTTCTTTCTTTTGCAGAGAGGGACGCAACTAATATTAATAGTGCTTTATCCCTTTAAAAAAAAGTATTTGACCAATCTATCTCCTGCCATTCTTCAAAAAAAAAAAAAAAAAAAAAAATGGAGGTTAATTTCCTACGGGTGAGACTTACCTTCCATTCAGAATTCTGCTATATTTTAAGTCATTAGAAAGAGAGATACTTCCAAACATCATGTTTCAACCTTAAATCTTTCAGTATTTTACAACATAATTGTAAATACTTCCTACCATAAGCACCAGCAGTTTTTTTTTTTTTTAAGGAAAGTGAACGTTTTTATTATGGGAACATATTTGTGCGAACAAAAAAAATGCGGTAGGCTTCCGTAATAGTTTACATTTAAAAAAAAAAAAAAAAGATTGTTATGCTTAAAGCAGCCAGTAGACAAATACTATGCAATATCTTCCTTCTAGGCACATGTGCCTACTATATTGATTATTTGTTATTACTTTGTTAGATATAGAAAATTTGACTTTGTGTCAGCGAGATATTTTTCTAAGTAAATCAAATCTTCATTTGCACATAACAAAATTAGATCAAACTTAATCTAAATTTATGTAACATGTAAAAATAACTAAATTAGTTGTATACATTTCTACAAGCGTATAATTTATTACAAAATCAATTTTAGTAATAGAAAAGTAGAAATAATAATTTAATTTTGTCTTTAAAAATAATAGGATTTTCATCGTATATATGGAATATATTTTTCTTGTTGAAAGCATTACCGTTGTGCTGCATAATAGGTCAAATTTATGTTAATGGCCTGACATACTAAAAATAATACAAAATTTACCATTTCCTTTTGCTCCTTTATTCATAAGTCAATGGAGATAATGAAATGCTACTTATCACAATCATAGATAATGTTATTCTACAACAGAAAATATGAACCTGAAGAATTTTCAGTGTTGCCATCCATAGAAATTACAGTGTTGCCAGAATAACATTTTCCCGAAAATCTAAGTTAAGACAGCGACTAGAGAAATGAACTCTACTGCATTTGATTACGTATCATGTCTTGGAATCCTGTGAACTACTTTTTAAATAACATTATTATTTAATTTCGATAACTGTGTGTTAAAACTATTTTGTTTATTACAAACTAAATACAACTATCATTTAAAAAGTAGTTCACAGGATTCCAAGATAGCATGATACGTAATGAAATGCAGTTGAGTTCGTTCCTGTAGTTGCTGTTTTAACTCAGATTTTGGGGGGATGTTATTCTGGGAACACTATAATTTCTATGGATAGCAACACTGAAAATTCTTCACGTTCGTATTTTCTGTTGTAGAATAACATTATTTATGATTGTGATAAGTTGCATTTTGTTATCTCCTTTCACCTAGAAAACAAGCAAAAGAAAAATTGTAAATTTTGTATTATTTTTAGTATTGTATGTCATGCTCTTAAGTGCAACGAATAATTTATTGATAGTTCCTTTTAAAAAATTATATTTGTTACAATATTATGTAAAACGTGTAAATAATATTAATTAAAATACGGTCTTGTTCACTTTATTATTAGGTAAGTGTTAAATGCAGAAATTAATTTAATATTTAAAGTCTACGAATAACAAAGAAAACATATCGTTTTTAAATGACATATATTATAAAACATAAATTAAATTGATTGTTAAACTATTACTAAAACAGGAGCTTCTGTTTAATGTTGATGTTACCTATTCTACAAATTTATTTAATAAATACAACCCCAATGATTACAGTTAATGATTTAAATTAAAAACTATATATAACGATAAACAAGATAAAAACAAATGAGATACGAAATGTGATTTAATATTACGGTTCGTGATGATGTAGCGGCCGGGACGGCTCCACCCAATGGCCTATTTAAGGGGGCCTCCCGGGCTTAAGCCCCCCGAAATGTTACTTACTATAGTAAAGTAAATGAAATATCTTGCCGAATTTTCACATTTCCAGGCAAAGCGCCCCCCGAAATAAAATCGTAAATCTGCCACTGTCTCCACCATATGTGCAACACCTGCATTTAAATGGAACGGCAAGTTTCGAGGCTCGGCAAAATCTGTCATAACTATATTATTTAAAATAAATATTTTATTGTTGGAAACAGATTTCACGATGATGGTAGTTAAATTTACTAAGCTGTTCTTCTATTTGAATACCACATTCATAAATCATGTTTAAGTCGCATTAGTTTAAGGTCACATGGACAGTGCTAAAACAAATGGCCAATTAAATCCTGACATGAATTGCTTTATTGTTGTCAAATACACGAACTCAATTCTCGAATAGTAAAGAATACCTGTTTCATTTGGTTAGTTATCACAGTTTTAATGTGAAAATAAATCTTGTGTTACAAACAAACAAGTTTTTTATCATTGAAGGTGGAATCAAGTTTTTTTTAAATATATATTTTAACAGGTGTAGAAGGAAAACCAAGAAATAAACATAAAAGAGCTAGTTGCATTGGAATTTGCAAACTGATATACTGAGATTGAAGCTCGATATTGAATTCTATAAAAAAAAAATATTACCATCTTTCTTCTACAGGTATGTTTGCTTTATCTTTCACTAACATAAATTATTATTTAAAGAAAAAACAGACGCAATGATATTGTACTTGTAGTGTTTAGGCCTTTCTGAGTGGGAGTGCACTTTTTCTCCCCTTTGTTCATAATGGGGTAGCATTCATAAAACCGTGGCTTTTAATATTTGTTCTTTCTGGAGAAGGGGATGGTAAATGATGCTATCGCACAGGGTGGCAGGTTGCCTATGGCCGGCCCTGTATAGCGGACCCGTAATAACTAAATGAAACATATTGATAAGCAAAATAGCTTGATTTTCTCTGTAGAGTAAAAAAAATATCCTTCACATAGGGTTTACTTCTTCTGGGAACAAAAGTACTGTTTTCTTTGTCAGCATTATTACAACTGAAATACAATGACACATTCGTTTAGCTCAATATATCTACACTTAATTTCTACCAAGATTTTAACTTCAATAGAGAGTGATAGAGTTAAAGCAAAGCATTATGTAGCTTAGGCCCGTATCGAAGATGGTCTAGGTTGGCCGGGCCCCCTAAATATTAACTGACCCTCCCTAAAATTTTCACGGTAAGGCTTGCAAATGAAGTATACTATGGTTGGTTCGGCCCACCTACATTTTTGGGCTGGCTACCGACCTTATGTAGCTTATATTAAAAATAGATCAATTGGTGGAAATTACAACCGATTCATCTCCTTGGTAATACCTGTAAACTTGTGCTTCGCTAAGTACAATATTCGAGCTGTAACTATTGTTCCAACAGTGCTGCCGAGTGAGAAAAGTGAAATCAAAATATAGAGAGCTTAAACGAACAAAACAAATGAAGCTTTTTTTTAACCTCACGTGAAGAAATTAAAAAGACAAAAAAATAAAAAATGAATATGCTCAATTGTTGTATACATGGCACTGATAAGGTATTGTTTTGTACATACGATAAGTGACCTAAGGAAAGTGCACAAACAATACGTGATTTTACACACTATCAATAAAAATTAGAACCAACCTAACCTTGCATAAAATAAACGTGTTAAGCATTTGTAACTAATTTTGGTCAATTTTCGCATTCAATAGCCAACAACGCTTTGGATAGAACAGCAGTAGCAAAGGAAACGAAATTACTCTTTGTTGACAGTAAAACAAACATTTTATTTTATTTAAAAAAATTATGATAATGCACATAATATTCAACACAACAATCAGATGATGGAGTAACCAATCCAGTATTTTACGTTTTCAGCGTAAATTATGGCAGTGCTATGCCCGGGGGGGTAGCAGCGCGACGGCCCCGGTGCCGAAGTAAGGGGGCGCTAAATTCGGGAGGAAAAAGAAAAGAAAAGAAGGAAAATACAGAGAGTATTTTCCAAAATAATTACTTGGAATATTTTAGATCAACTGCAGTATCTTTCAATCTAATATTAAATTTGAAAATGCATGTGTACATGTATCAAATGGAAGGAAAAAACTAATAAAAATGCTCAAAATCAAGGTAAAGCAGGGTTTATTTTTGAAAATTTTCTTATACTTCACGCCAGGCATGGAGGTGTTTCGCGGCTGGTCGTCTGTCGACCTCATTCATATGTACGGAGGCGCCGTCGTATATTCACGCCCCAGGCGCTGATTCACGGAACGGCACTGAATTATAAGACAAGTTTTAACATATTGTAGAATTTACTAAAACATTTCGAAAATTTTAATTAAACAATATACGAGGTGCTTGGTTCTGCTACTTTGGTCAATGAATTTTAAAAAATCTCACTAGATGGCAGTACATGCCGAGCATATATCCAAAAGATAGCGTCTCTAGACGCACTTCCAGAGGACAGAAAATTATTTTTTATTATTCACGTTCGTAGACTCTCTCCCTAGCACGGCATCATCTTTGAAACGTGTCTATACACGCCCCCCCCCCCATTTATTACGCCATCATCTGATCTGTTGAATATGTGTGTCCTTGTTGTAACAGTTTCTAAAAAAAATAATCTCTGTCTTGTTGTTAATGATAAAAGATGGTTTATTCCCTATTAAAAATTGACTCTTTCAGCTACAGATACTAAAACTACATGGCGGTGACTGTTTTATCCTTCGATATTAGCTACATGTTTCATGTCTTAAAATAACGTTACTTAAAAAAATATAGAAAATTTTTATTTTCATTGTTATCGTACCACTGAATAAAACGGGTCTTCTGTAAAATATAATTTATTAAAAATATTCCATTAAGATCTAGTTTTCATTTAGATTTTCAAAATAATGTAAACTAATAAAATTTTAAGATTTTACTTAAAAATAACATTAATTAAAGTATTTTTCATGTGTAATCATACATTTCGAGCGGAAAATTTTGAATATAGTTGTAATGATTGATTGTAAACAAAATTTAAAAAAAAAAAAAAAACACTTACTGTGTTTAAAATAATCAACCAAAAATTAAACTTTCAAACTATAGACAAGTGAACACCTTTTATCTAATTTTCTCTTTCTTAAGAGCCTCACATACTAAAAATCACACAAAATTTACTATTTTTCTTTTATTTGTTTATTCATAAGTGAAAGGAGATAATGAAATGCCACTTACCATAATCATAGATAATGTTATTCTACAACAGAAAATATATATACATGAAGAATTTTCAGTGTTACCATCCATAGAAATTACAGTGTTGCCAGAATAACATTTCCCCCAAAATCTACGTTAAGGCAGAGATTAGAGGAAAGAAGTCAATTGTATTTGCTTACTTATAATGTTGTTTTGGTATCCTGTGAACTACTTTTTAAGTACAATTATATTTAGTTTGCAATAAACAAAATAGTTTTAACACACAGTTATTGAAATTAAATAATAATGTTATTTAAAAAGTAGTTCACAGGATTCCAAGACAACATGATACGTAATCAAATGCAGTAGAGTTCGTTCCTCTAGTCACTGTCTTAACTTAGATTTTCGGGAAAATGTTATTCTGGCAACACTGTAATTTCTATGGATGGCATCACTGAAAATTATTCACGTTCGTATTTTCTGTTGTAGAATAACATTATCTATGATTGTGGTAAGTAGCATTTCATTATCTTCTTTCACGTATGAATAAAGGAGCAAAAGAAATATTGTAAATTTTGTATTACTTTTAGTATGTCAGCTCTTAAAAATGAATAATAATCATTAAGAAGCTCCATATAAAATCATGTAAATAAAGAGCACTTCATATGCTGCATCTATAACATACATAAAAAGGTATTTTATTATAGAATTTAAAAGTATATATAGTGTTAACAAGAGTTAAATGATTTCACATTTTTTTGTAGTAAGTTTCTAGATTTCTGTTAGTTGGAACAAAATCAAAATAACAAATAATAAAGATAAGCAAGAAAACATAATTAAACATGAAACAAGGTGTGAAATTTCTATGCGAAACTTACATGAAGATTTATTTTTTAAAATATCTACGAACAGCTACACTGAGCAATTGCATTAACTTTTATATATTGCACTCGAGATACAGCTTGGTCTATGGGGCAAAAATATGTACCTCAATACATAATAGTATTTCAGAATCAGTACTTCTATGAGCGTATTGTACAAAGTTATAGTTTTTAAAAATGTGATTCGATTTGGAACATTTGTGGCGAGTTATTCGTTGATCGCTTGGTATTAATAGTTCAATAAGCCGTGTAAATAATCTACATATGACGATGTGGAATTGCAACACAGATAATATATTTAATTTTGAAAGCATTTTCTTATTATTTCAAAGTTGGAGATTCAAGAATAATGCATTTTTTAAACACGTTCCAACTCGAATCATATTTAACTTTTAAGCATGTAATCATAGGCAAATTCTTTGTGGTTAGGGGGACAAATAAAGTCATCCAGCAAGTACTAATAACTATTGTAATTAACTGCATATTATTTATTATCAGAGATATTTTAATTGTTGTAACAAATATTTTCTCTCAACTAATTAGTTTTCTAAATTTTAAGTCAAAGGTTCTTTGAATAGAAATACTTGTTCTATTCATCTTGACTTCATATATGACTTGTTTATCATTACTTGTTCTATGCTATTTGCTTCTAAAATATGGTGTTGTGTCACATTTTAAGATCTAAAAATACCTCAAAATAAGCTAAGTATTGTGAATTTTTTAATTACTAAAAAATCAATAGATGAAAAATATCCCCCCATGCGATAGCCTATGTACATGAAAATCTTTTACAAGTGAATACAACAAGTGCTCATAATTTATTAAAGGTATTAGCAAAGTAATTGTTCGGTAGGCATGAGTTAGTGTATTCAGTATAGAAAAGGAAAATGCAATAGCATAATTTTTAAATAAATCCAAAGAGGGCTTCAAATTGTGAGAGCAGTCAATTATTACTACATTTTTTAGAATTTAGTTTCCAGCTTGTGTTGTAGTTTTCAAAACTTATCTAATACGGAATTTTAAACTTAGCTAAAGTATTACTTAACAGCTAATAAGCCATTCATTCGCCGTCGCTTTTACTAGAAATAGCATTAGAGAAATAAGTAGGTTTAGCAATATTTTCAATAACGATAGTCAAAATTAGCACAATTGTAGTTTATAATTATTTAATGAAAAAAAAATTAAAAACAATTTTATCTTCAAAAAATTAGATAGCAGGACTTGTGTTTGGATGGTAATGTGGCTAACGACAAAGTTGAAAAAATACGTATGTTTCAGTCCAAATTACTGGTATAGAAAAACTTCAAGGGAGCACGGAACTTAATGTTCGAGAAATCATCTGTGGTGCGCGAGTTCCTGGTTCAGTTATAGTCCACGTAATTCTGTGGTGGACAACACTTTATTCATGAGTTTCTAGGGTTCTTCCACTTTCTTTCACACTCTCACTCCAGCAATTCTTTTGTAACCAGTTACCAGTGCCATGCTTTGGGGGGGGGGGGACGAGCGAGGCGCCGAAGCAAGGGGGCGCAAAATTCAGTAGGAAAAGAGAAAAGAAGGAAAGAAAAAAGAGAGAGGATAAATGTTACTCATGTTAGGAAAATGCATGTACTCATATATAAAATGGAAGGAAAACAGTAATAAAAGAAGCTCAAAATCAAGGAAAAGTAGGGTTTATTTTTGAAAATTTTCTTACGCTTCGCGGCTAGTATGTCGACCTCACTCATATGTACTGTCGTAAGCTCTCGCTCTGGGTGAGAATTTTCCACGGCAGTGGCACCGCTATTTGATATCATTACTTTACAATTTCCCTTAGCTTACAGAGCAAAACGATGAGATGTAAAACTGAGTACGTATTTCATTTTATATTTTCACTTTTTTTTCAAATATCGTGTAAAAAAATCGGTATAAAACATCTTCCGACATACTTTTAGACTGTTAGTTCTTTGTTAGTTTGTAATTAGCTAGGTTTTATTATCAACTATGTTCTGTAGAGCAAACTACATCTTTTCTTTTTTTAAAAAAAAATGATATTGAAATCATTGGCACCATTCAAAAAGCAAATCTTTTTTTTTTTTTTTTTTTTTTTTTTCAAAATGGAAGCTAAAAGCACAACATTACAATCATGGCTTTATTTATCAATTTCTTAAAAGAAGTTTAAAAGAAGACTAGAAAAACACTATAGCAGCCATACAATTTTTCAATCACGAAAGTAAATTGTGTAGGGCCGACCCTGCACATAAATGTTCAGTAAATTGTAACAACATCTAAAGATATGACAAAAACTCACAAACTAAAAAACACTCAACTCCTAGCTGTTTCGAAACATGAACAGCAATCTACATAGATATAACTCTAAGAAACGAAACGAAAACAACAGAGCGAACGCATGGAGTATAAACAATTCAGTGTTATTCTTTATCCTTCTTGACACAATGAATTTTCCTCGGTTTTTTTTTAGATGTTATAGTTTATTACACGTTTATATGAATTAATATGCTCGTAAGTTCCTTACGTTAGTTTTTCAATGTGTATCGTGAACGTTGAAATTTTCTCACCATGATTAAACAAAAAAGTTATTTCAAGAAATACAAAGGTGATTCATTTTTCTTATTACAAAATGAATTTACTATTAGATAAGCCAAAATAATAAAAAAAGACTATTATTAACAGCTTTCATTTTAATTACACTTTGTATTTCTCAAAAGAGGTAAACGTATATCTTTTATACCGTTACAAAATACAAGTTGTTTGTAAGTATCTTGTAAAGAGTCAGAATCTGAGACAATGAACTAAATTAAATGTGAAATGTTTCTCAATTGGTGAAGTTTCTACGAAATTTATAAACGTTTAAAAATGCCTGACAGAGAACTAAAACAATTTTAGTGGCGGATCTAGAAAGTAAAAATTAGGGGGTGGGGAATCCAGAACCTAGTCTATGATATGTTTACTAAAAACTTTCAAAAACGTATAAATAATAGCTTAAATTATTTTTCACACTAACTGGGGGCCTAGGTCCCCCGGCCCCTGGCTAAATCCGCCACTGCCAAAGTATTTAAATGAGATGTTAGGAGTTAGATGCTCAGTTAAGAGTTTCCTCAACAAAATGGTTTGGAAGTCAGTTTACTAGAAGTCCTCTGGTTTTAGTCTACCTGCCGAATAGAAAATACGAAGTTTGAATTAAAAGAAAGCCTGAAAAATAACCAAGAAATTAAATAAAAAAATAATGATACGGACTTAACCACAGATAGCCACATTGCTTTCCAAACTTTTAAGTCTTTTTTTTAAGTAACAATAATAATAATAAACACTTGAAGCTTGTGTAATGATGTAATCACTCCCCGATTGCCAATTATAATGTAGCATGGATTAAGAGCCAAAGTCATGGCATTAGTAAGAAAATTTTAAAATCTTTTCATTATTCAACTGATTAGAGATAGGAACATATTTTAGATTCAAAGATTAATCCAAGAAGTTTGGGAGTTTGGGTGGGGGAGTTAGTTCATAGGAGTAGCCCTTGAGGTTAGAGAATTTAAAGGAGATTTTTATTCTCAATTATAAAAATCAAGGAACACGTTTTCAGAATGGTTGTCATTCATAATCAGAGGTGGTCATGTAACCTGACGTAACTTCAACCCCACAGTAAGTGTTTTCCTTCAACTTCAAACTGTATTGTCTGAATACTTTGATCTGAGCAATACTGAGCAAAACTTACGCTTAGAACACTGAAAAAAAAAAAAAAAAAAAAAAAAAAAAAAAAAAATTCACATAGTTAACTTTTAATTAAGTTTTGTTTCATATTACAAAATAATTTGTTTTCTTTCGTGGCTTGAACATTTATTTACACATTTAACCTTTCTTTAGAGTAGTTTTTAACCTGGCCGTCCTTATGATAATCATTTACCTTGTCGTGATGAGGACAAATAGTTTCCATTATGCCGCACTCAATAAATAAATAAATAAATAAATAAATAAATAAATAAAGAGGCTTAACGCCTATAGTAAGAATCACAACTCAATGCAGAAGGAAGGAGCAAATCAGATCTGTATGCAATACCGTGCTAGAGTCCATTCATGTTTAAGTTTCTGCAAAGAAAAGAAGTCGGTACTTTCTGAGGAATTATTTTATAGTCAATTCTTCGGATCAAGAAAAGAGGTCAATGTCGAGAAAGGTCAAAGGAAAATCGTTCTGCCTACGATTTCAGCACGGTTAATATAAAGAAAATAGTTCAGTGGAATCCAGTGCTTCTTTCTGTTTCGCTTGAAGCTAAGAAGGCGCGAAATAAAAGAGCACACATTGTGATTTTTCTACTGCTCTGGAGGAGACTTCTGTCCTGTGTAGAGAAAGAATTGGTTGGTCAGTGTTCACTTCTGCCCTTTCTGTAGCAATTTTACAGTCATTCTCGGTAGTTATCAATTTTCCTATTGTATCTAGTGACTTATGTTATGTTACTGAAGGACAGTTAAATCTGCACAACATCAGCAGCGACTTCTGTCCAATCTATATATACTTTTTGGTGTAGAAAGCAATAGTTTAGCAAACGATGAAAATGCAGTATCACAGATAAGCCCTATCTCTGTACAATGCAGTAGCTAATAATGAAATAGTGAAAAAAAAATCACAAAATTATTATTCAAAGACTCTGAGGAACATACTACAGGTATCTTGCTCGCACATAAAATTAGACTGCTTTCCCTTTTCCCTACTCATTTGTTACCAGCCCAAACTGTAAAAATATCGCCCAGGTTCCTCGAGAAGCAGTTGTTACAGCATATAGCCAAGGATATAACTACGTACATAAATCTAAGCAATCATGCAGCAACGGTGACACCAGACAAAGAATGGTTGTGAATAAGACTATCTAGTTCAATCTACGTCGAACTCAGAGCATACTAAATGATATTTACGCATGAAAAAGTACTAATAAGAAACATCTTAAAATTAACTGTAGGAAGTTTCTTACTCCCTGCGTGAAGATCAGTGGTAGAGCTTTAACCTCTGGTGCTTGGGACCCTTGGTTTGATCCCAGCTCGCACCAAGTGAAATTGTGGTGGACAAACACTGTGTGCGTGGGTTCGGGGTTCTCCCGTTTGCTCCTACTTCATTTCACCATCTCATTTATTTCTCATTATCACCGTCTCCTTTAGCCTAGCCGGCAAAACTGTGGGACGTAAAACTTAAAGATTTGATTTTTCCCTATATGAAGAAATTTCCCCCGGCTTAATAATAATGATATGTACGAAAGCAGTTGACAACAACTACAAACCTCTATTCTGTTTGAAGGATTTGTTCTGCTTTATTTGAATGTGCGTATAGGAAGGAAACGAAACAAATTGGAGTCTGAAATTTTTGAGAGCTTATTGTATATCTGACAGCATTAGTTTACTGTTTCGATTCACACTAGTTCTTTTGTTAAATGGGAGCCTGCTTCACTAGAGCACCGGCTTCTAGCAACTTAGTCTCAAAACACGTTCAGTCCCTAAATTTCAATCAACCTGAAACCTAAAAATAACCTGTGCCCTTTAACATCTCATATTACTGCAAGGTTGAAGTTTGATTTCACGAATTTTTTCACCTTTTCTGAGGATAAATCATTCTGAAAACGGTTCGTTATGTTTCCTAACGTTCAAGTTTCAATAAGTTGCCTATTCTGTAACAGAATATTTTGTCTTGAAGCTTTGTATCTATAGGTACGTATACATGCAGTCATATGAGGAAGAAAGAACAAAACACAATCGAATTCATTATTCTTGTCCGTTTTGGACCTAATTGAATTTTGAAGCAATTAAAAAAAAATAGAAAGCATATGACGTTAACTGCTGTTCTGTCAACATCTTTAAAAGTGAGATACCAAGTATCTTACGTAAAATGAATGCTTCACTATTGTTTGATTTTATCTCTACAAGACTTTGTAGTGAGTGAGAACTTTTGACATTTTTATTGATATTTTGCACAAATACGTTGTGATGGGAGAGAAAAACGTGAGTTTTTCATCCTTTGAAAAGAATGCACATGTTATATATTCATATAAATATATTTGAAGAGGTTTTCTCATACGTTAATAAATTTTACATTTATTAAAAAAAAAAAAGGAGTATTTTTATTTCTAAGACCATCTTATTTTCCATTTTTAATTTTTTAAGCAAAATGATATGAAGGTTTAGAAAAAGTGTTGAAAAATGATTATTAAACATTTCTGTTCTTAATCATTTCACTTATTTAAATTGAGTTTTCTTTAAATTCTTAGGAACTGCAAGCTATTGTCTTTTCTACAGCCTGTCTTACTAAAAATAAAACATAATTTACCATTTTTCTTTTGTTTGTTTTTCATAAGTGAAAGGAAATAATGAAATACAACTTACCACGTTCATGGATAATGTTATTCTACAACAGAAAATATGAACCTCAAGAATTTTCAGTGTTGTCAGAATAACATTTTCCCCAAAATCTAACTTAAGGCAGCGGCTAGAGGAACGAACCCAACTCCATTTAATTACGTATCATGTTGTCTTGGAACCAGGCACGTAGCCAGGATTTCGTGAAGGAAGGGGAAGGGGTCCGTGACATGAAATACTGTGGTCATCGCACCAGGAGCTCGATCATTCTAGACTATTTTACTGGAACATATATTGGTTCGTTTAGCCAGGATTTCGCAACGGGAAAGGGGGGGTGGGGGTGGAAAAGTAAGTGACATGAAATTCTGAAGGCCCAGGAGCTCGATCAATCTAAACTACTTTACAATCAAAATATATTGGCTTGTTAGGACAATAAAATGAGGATATGTTGTTAAGAATTTTAAAAACAAACTACGAAGAAATCTCGAGTAAAATAATAAAAGAAAATATTGAAAAAGATTTACAATATTTACGTCCTTCCTCTGTTTTTTCAAATATAACAATTTGCCTTTCATTATGACCTCAATTATTATAAAAAGTACATATATTATAAAAAGTGCATATTCAATAATGTCTTGTAAAATATTTTACAATATCTGCGTTCCTTTCTCTGTTGAATCAAATGTTAACAGAACTTTCTTTCCACATAAACTTTTGTTTTTATTATTCCGTCAACTACTATCTGTTCCAAATGACAGGTTAAAGGAGCAGTACAAAATTGTTTTTGAAATAACATGTTTGACATTGCAAGGATGCGATGACGAAAAATTATGATAAAAAATGTCCACGCTGTTACGCAACGGCACTATGCTTTCGGAAGCTTAAAAACTCCCTGACTAGTAGCAGAAATTCTGAAAATTCCGTAACTTTTCTAGAAATTGCAAATTCCCTGACTCTTGCAGGATATCTCGCTCACCTCGCCACCATGTATTGCAAGTAATACAAATCTCCTCATAAGAAAGAGTAACCAAAAACTTCCTATAGTTTTTTTTTTTTTTTTTTTTAATTTTTAACATTGATTCTTCTTTTTATCATTTCATTTTGTTTCGTCCTTCCTTAATTTTTTTCATTTCTGGTCTCGAAGGGGGGTCTGGGGGGTCCGAACTCCCCCCCCCCTTGGCTACATGCCTGCTTGGAACTATTTTTTAAATAAATGTCGTATTTAGTATGTAATAAACAAAATAGTTTTAACATACAGTTATTAAAATTAAATAATAATGTTATTTAAAAAGTAGCTCACAGCATACCAAAACAACATGATACGTAATCAAATGCAGCTTAGTTCGTTCCTCTAGTTGCTGCCTTAACTTATATTTTAGGGGAAATATTATTCTGGCAACACTGAAAATTCTTCAGGTTCTTATTTTCTGTGTTGTAGAATAGCATATCTATAATTGTGGTAACTTGCATTTCATTATTTCCTTTTATTTATGAAAAACAAGTGAAAGAAAAATAGTAAATTTTGTTTTATTTTTAGTAATGCAGGCTCTTAAAGCCATATTCACGGAGGATATAACTAGGACTAAAAGAAACAAAGATATGAAAGTTTTTTTTTAAAAAAAAAACACATTTTGTATGGCAAATAGTGATACAAATATCAATTATTGTAAATTTTGTATCACATTTTCTGTACTATAATGAGTAATTATAGATTCATACAAGAAGTCAAATAAATACGAAAACACTTCACAATTCTATTCATTATGAATGGAATTGTGTATTTCTTTCGTATTTATTGAGTTTCTTTTATGAATCTATTATTATTATTATTATTATTATTATTATTATTATTATTATTATTATTATTATTATTATTATTATTATTATTATTATTATTATTATTATTATTTTCTATAATAAAACAAAGAAATAAAGTATATTGTTTTACAAGGGACGTAAATTGGTCATCCGGTATATCAGTACTTCAAATGAAAAGTGAAAAGAAAAGACGAATGTGTTTTTCTACATTTTTGAGGCTGAAGAATGCCGTTACTGTTTCAGTGATCTACTGTACGAACTTCAGCATTTTACTAACCATATCCAAGCATGGGCGGAGCTAGGAATTATCTGCTGGGGGCAGATCTTTTGGTCAGTCTCGGAGGTCTTGGTATGGGGCCACCTTATAGGTGACATTTTTATTTTTTGTCAAAAAGTTGGGGGGGGGGCAATGCTCCTCATAACTGCGCATATGTATCCAAGTCTCATTCATGCTACACGATATATCAGCTAGGTCCAATATATTTGAATTTGTTGCCAATACGCCTTTTCTTCAAGGGATTTTTTTTTTTTTTTTTTTTTTTGGTTACACACTCAGGAACAAGGATAGGATGATCCGAAACCTGAAAAGGTCTGGAGAATGACCCACTAGCAACAAACCGACAAAAGTATGGAAAGACAGGGTGGAAAACTGTTTTGTAACCCAAAGTCAAGACATTTTTTCTTCCAGAAACCGAGCCTTTAAAGAAAAGTTTCTTGAAATTATAGTAGCCTAATATTTTTCAGCTTGCTTTTTATTTTAGCTTCCGTGGTAATAATGAAAGATGCAAAGATGCATCGCAATTTGCGGTACATTTTTCAATTTATATCGCATTTCCATGCTTTTGTATCACAAACTGCGATGCAATACTGCTTATAACAAGCACTGGAAGCAGCTTCATAACCTAGATTGTTTCTGGGGGGCAAGCATTAATATGCATATTTGGGCCCCGTAGAGAAGTTGTTTTCCTAATTCTTGGGCCTTCTCTTTCCATCTTTCTCTTACTCTATATGGGGTCCCGGAGCCTGTGGGCCCTTCTGCACGGCAAGGTGTGCGGGGCCGTTAGTTACGCCCACGGGCCCTTTTCATACATGACAAATTAATTAAGAGGGCAATATTGACAAATCTCAAAGCCATACGAATAAATATTATTCCTAGGACCCCTAATAGTAGATATTGTTTACTGAAATGGGCCCACGACTCATTTTTTTATTTAACTTTTTTGTGCTGTTTTGTTTATGTAATGTAGTGATACTTCATTTATAATTTCATGTTCGTATCGTATATGGAGTAAGAAAATTTTGTCTTAAAATGAGCCCCCCTTGAACAGCGGGGAGTTTCTCTGGGAACAGTTTCCCCCTGCTCCGCCACAAGTTACCGCTCTGGCTGGAAGGAACGTACTCACTGCTGTCGAGTAGTGAAGATATACTTTCTCGATTGTCCCTTGTTGCTCGTCAAGCGACCCGTTACATTGAGATGTGACTCAGACAGACTTCAGGGATTACATAATAAGGTGTACCTTCACTGTTCTTCCTCGGCGAGTCCATTCCATTATATACGAGGTCCTGGCTTCGATTACCGGTGGGAGAGCCTTTGAAACTTAAAATATTACAGTGGCTCGAATTCCACTTTAAACTCATAGGTCTATGTCTCATATAGCTTTGCTGCTGAAAAGAAACGCTTAACTCGAACCAAGAAACTAATCAGTTCCTTCATATGTCCTTGATGCTTTTGTTTCTTCTACTCCCATTTTTATCCTCCGTGAATAAGGCTTCAGAAGAAAATCGAAAATTGAAAGTGCAAGGAATTTTCAGGAATTAGAACTTAAAAGTGAGTAAAATGATTGCTAAAATTCCTGAGTTTGTTAACATACTGTTTGAATTTCTTAGTAATTCTCTTTTACGATTATGTGCTTATTTCCAGGTAAGTAACAGAGAGAAAATAAAACTACGAGGGGCTATCGTAAAGTTTTAATTACCATAGTTAAAAAGTCAGGTTGCAGGGATTGTTGTGATTTGTAGTTCATAACCCCTCTCTCTGTAGTCATTACCCAGATGTACACATTTCTCCCAGCGTTCCCTCACTTCACGAATACCTTCATTGTGCTTTAAACCACTCTTCCATCTGAAGTATAACTTTATCTGTGTTGTCAAAATGGCGACCACGAAACAGATTCTTCATTTGCGGAAACAAGAAAAAGTCACTGGGTGCAAGGTCGGGAGAATGAGGCGGACGCCGCAATAGCTAGAAACCACACGCCCTTGCTTTGTCGACAGAAACTTGAGATGAATGAACTGGTGGTTCTGAAAAGGCGTCAACAAACGAGGAACCCAGTGCGCTGATACCTTAGATATAAGAAATTTGTCATGGATAATTTTCCAGACACTACAATAACTGAGACCAGTCTCATTCATAATCGTTTGGATGGCTACACGTCTGCCTTCGAGGATTAAACACTCCACTTTCTTCACAGTAGCCGTATCGCCCGTTAAGGATGGTGTTCCAGGTCTTCGGTCATCTGTGAGAGACATATGACTAGTTTGGAATTTCCTTTTCCAATTTACAATGATGTCATGAAAGATGGACACTCATCGCCATACACAGTCTTTATCTCGTCATGAATTTGTCTGGCATTATTACCCTTCAAATTCAGGAACTCTATCATATTGCGAGCCTCAATCGTATCCATCTTGCACTTTGATCACTTTTGGCACTCCCTGTATAGGAGCTAATTTCCTTAACATCATATACATAAGAATCAAATATAACTCTGACAAAGGTTCATCATCAATCTTAATAACTTCCTGGTGATAATTAAAACTTCACGATATTCCCTCGTACAAACATGAATACAAGAAGAAAAAAAATAGATTTATTCACTGGATATATGACTTACTAGTTGATTCTAACAAGATATATCTTAGGTGCGGAGCAAGAAGTCATAAATATGCTGCAGATGCTGCCAGAACTTACAAATAGAATATGAGTAAAGAAGAACTCCATGTATCATCGTTAGGAAAAGATATACAACAATAGACACATTAGTTACACTGAGATAATATAAAGACCTAGAGATGCCCTTTATGCCGCAGTGTTGATTCGAGCGTGTTCTCGATTGTAGCGTTCGATTCGAGATAGCCTCTCCCAAGATGGCGTATTCTGCAAGTTTCAGTCAGCTGTACCTTTTAGAAAATATTACACTTTCTAATAATTCACGTATGGTGGGCGAGTTAGCTACACCTCTGTCATATATTGTTACTTGTCATGTTTTTCAGTGCTCTGCTCTTGTGGTATTTAACTAAGCTTAATCCCTCTAATGGTGCAGATGTAAGTGAAGTGGATGTTAAGAAAATCTGTAGAAAGGAAACTTACAACGAGTACCTAAAATTTACCGTAGATTTTAAACAATACCAAATGCTACAACTCTTTACGTTATCCGCTCTACGCTTTACAACACTAAATCGCAAATTATTATTTTTAAAAGTAAATCGTAGTGCCTGTCATTTTTAACAAACAAATTCCACAAAAACAGAAATAATTATATACTATATACGAAATATAGTTTCAATTTGGTACAACCCTCTGCTAAAGTGAACGTGAACCCATTTACAAATATACTTCTTTTATACAGAATATCGATAAATAACGAGCGACTTTGATGAGAGATAGGCCCATTGTTCCTTTTAACAGTGAGTGAGGATTATTTTATGCAATAATTGCCATCATTAGCAATTTTTAACGTAGGCAAAGTAAGCCTACTTCCTCCACAACCAAACAGTTACCTTGCCTAGGTGTCACAGAACACTTGTACGTTACAGAATTTTGGGAAAATTTCCAACAACTCATAAACATATAGTTCAATAAATAGGCAAACTTAATAATAGTTTGACAATTCTCTAGGCGGTAGTCTTTACGAGCCTTTGAACAGTGTAAATATAATGCATATGCCTATTCATCCAATGTTATTACAAGTACACAACCACATTATACTATTGACTGTTACAGGGTAAAAGAAGAGATAAATGTCTTACCTTTGGTGTATTATGAAATTTCAAAGAACGTTGATTTTTTCGTACAATTTTTCCTAGGAGCACAAACAATCAACAATAAAATAAATTACTATGGATCCTTACGTGAAAAACACCTCTTTATCCTCTTCCAATATGGCGAATCGATTCGATATATGCGAGTTCGATACCATCAAAGATCTCTCATCAGGGCACCTCTGCTCCTTTATATTAACTCATTGCTTAGTTAACACTGTATTTTACCACACATACACTACATAAATAAATAATGCAGGGTGTTTCAAAATAATATCAGGGTTTTATGGCCTTGTAGTATGTATTGCACTTAACGTACAATTATGAATAATACATAAAATAAAAGAGCAACTCAAACAGTTTTTCCTACAAGTGTTCAGTGTGAGCACCATTCGTCACACTACACACATTGAGTCGATAGGCGAGTTCTTCCCAAACCTTGATCAGTGTGTTTGCAACAACTGCTTCAGTCCTCTTCAATTCTTCAATTTCCTTAACATTCTCCACACAGACGTCACTAGAATTGCAAATTTACGACTAGCCTTCCAAATCGATTTCTCGGGGTAACGCGTGAAAAACTCTCTCACTCACTCGTTCAACACGTTCTTCAGTCACTCTTGGTGGACCCGTACTCTTCCCTTTGTACAGACAGCCGGTATTTTCGAACTGATGATACCATATACGGATGTTATTATCATTTGGTGGATTGCAATTGAATTTAATGCGGAAAGCATGTTGCACTGTAACTACAGATTCAGTCTTTCCCAAATGTAAAACACAAAAAGCTTTCTGCTCACTAGTCGCCATCTTTGCTACTAGCGCTTTCTAACGGTGGACAGAAGAAACACTGCATGCGTATGCGTGCGTACAAAACTGTTTAAGTTGTTCTTTCATTTGATGTATTGTTTAAAGTTGTAACTTAATTGTAATAAACAGTACAAAGCCTTAAAATCCAGATATTCATTTTGAAACACCCTGTATTTTCTTCCAGCAAATAGAAACTAAAAATTGTTATTGGCAACGGACGACCTACCTTTTACCCTAAAAAAATTCATTCATTTAGATTTTCTCGAAAACTACGCATGCAAATTTGCTGTCAAACATGTTATTTTGTTCAGCATGATGTGATTTATCGGCTGAAATATGTCTTCTCTTTGGATAATATTTCAGTTGAACAAAAATTAGAATTTAAGAGCTAATGACAGTTTTAGCCCAGATAGCAAAAATGACTTCCAACAAACTTGCAGCAGATTTGCAATTCAAGTCTGACAAACTTGCAGCAGACTTGTGATGCAAGTCTGCAAGTTTCATGCAAGTTTAATGCAAACTTCCTAGTTGACACTCTTCGAACTCGCAACACGCCTGCAGTGCAAGTGTATGGTAAGTTTGCGAAGCAAGTTTCTGCAAGGGGTTTACTTGCACAGCAAGCCAACTGAAAGTTTCCACTTGCACTTCAAGTGCACAGCAAGTCGGCAGCAAGTTAGTGCAGGTTTGACGCAAGTCTCTGCAAGGATACATTTGCACTGCAAGTCTACAGCAAGTTTGTAGTAAGTCTTCTGCAAGTATATACTTGCATTGCAAGTCTACAGCAGGTCTTCAGCAAGTGAGTGTAGTAAGTTTTCTACAGGTGTATACTTGCGTTGCATTGCATGCCTTTTACAAACCGAACATTTACTGTATACGAACAATCACACAGTATATTTTTCTCAACAACTTTGTCAAACAATACACGTTTAAAATACAAATTATCTGTACATACTGGATGCTTACGTAATTATCTTAATTATCCACTTGTTTTCATGCTTCACACACTTCGCACCTACTACAAATGGCGGCCTGGCGGGGAGATTTCTAAGATTAGACTTTTGTGCCACATGTTGGTAGAAACTAGAACTGATACACTTGCTACAAAGTTGCAGCAAGCCTCCGAGGCAAGTAAAATCTAGCAAATGAAAATCAAATTACGACATTTGCGGGTAACTCTTTCAAAACACCTGCGGCAGGTGTTCAGTGTACAGAAAGTCTAGCAAGTTAAAATCAAATATAGTGAAAGACTTGCTGCAAACCAACATGCTATTAGGGAGGCTATATCTCATTAACTGCAAGGTGTGATCAAAAAGTACAGTGAATGAAGTTGCACAGTGCCATCTATCGATGTTGTATACATTTCAACTAGAAAGCCCGGTAGCCTAAATCTTTGGTACAGTCAGTGTTGAGTTTGAACGAGTTGTCACATGTTAGTTAGCTTCCAGAGGCAGAAGAGTGAGGACGTGTTAAGAGTGTCTGTCGCGTGCCAACATTAATTTTTGTTCTAAGCTGCAGAAAAAAGTGCCAAAGAAGCTCAGGAAATGTTAAAATCAATGTATGGCAATGAAACGGTGGCATTGAAGACTGTTTACAAGTGGTTATGAGCGATTCAAAAGCGGCAAGGAGTAGGTAGAAGAGGAACATCGATCGAGATGTCCTTCGACGTCAGAAACAAATGAAAACGTGAACAAAAGTGACACAAATGATTTATTCAAACAGGTGAATGACTATTCGAAAGCCTTCCGAAGAACTAAACATCTCGTATGGGTTCGTAAAACGCATTTTAACCGCCGATTAAATGGGCGAATGGCTTCCTCCTTTATCACAAAAACGCACCGTGCCACACCTTCTTTTTGATCCGCGTGTTTTTGGCCGAAAAAAAATATTCCTGTCTGTCCACATTCACTGTGCTCTCCAGATACAGCACTATGCGGCTTCTGGTTCTTCCCCCAAAATTAAAACCATGCATAAAGGAAAACGTTTTGAGACCATTCCTGATATTGAGTGGGCCACAACAGAGCAGCTGAACGTCCTACCAAAAGAAACCTTCCAAAAATACTTCCAGTCATGAATGCAACGTTGGGATAAGTGCACTGCTAGAAAAAGGCAATACTTTGAAGGAGATTAAATCAAATTCGATGTAAACTTATTACTTTATTTGTAATAAAATTATTCACCGTATATTTTGATCACACCTCGTATTCCATATATGCACTGCCTCCTGCTGCTGTCATAATGAAAAGCTTACTAAGAGTATATTTCAGTAACAGTTTCATCCTAATAGGAGCCATGATATTCGTACAGCATCGATTTTCAGGTTTACGAAAATATTTTTCTCTCCATGTTTTCGAAAACTACGCATGAAGTTTCACATACAATTTTTTTTCCTCAGTTCAATTAGATCTACCAATTGGTATATATTTCATTTTTGGACAATTTTCTTTCTTCGTTAAACACTAATAATATCAAGGATGTAATAAATAGAAGATCTGTCCATATGTATCTTTATCCTATTAAATCGGTGAAGCCAAAAAGCAACCGTGCATCGGCACGTCTGATTGGCTACTCTCGTTTCTACCATCGTCTGATTGGCTACTTTCGTTTCCGCCATGATTGTTGGCTCAAAACATTGCGATCGTATTGGGCGGAATGGGCAGAGTAGGGGTGGCGATACTGTGACGTATGGCTTCAAGATTTTGTTTTAAGGGCAGATCCTCTATTTTATAAGATCCTTGAATAATATAGAATTTATGATCGAAAATAAAAATAAAAACTTTTTTCTCTTTTTCTTTATTTTATCTTTTTTCTTTTACATATTTAGCATTTTCTTTCTTTTTTTCGCATTTCTCTTTCCATTAAAGAAATTCAATGTCGACTAAAAACAGGGAATTTTTGTTATTATTCAGTTCAAAATCTTTTGTTGTCGCGAATTCTCTCGACGGATTTGAAGCTTAAAATATATACAACGATAATCATGCCTGTTGTAGTGTATGATTGCGAAACATATCGCTTACTTTGAGGGAAGAACATAGACTGAAAGTATTTGAGGCGACGAATATTAGAACTCAGGAGGAACGGGACTGAGGAATGGCGGAAACTTCATAACGAGGAACTACACAATTTATACCATTAACCAAATATTGTTAGGATCATCAAGTCTAGGAGCCTCAGGTGAGCAGGCCATGTAGCCAGAATGGAAGAAAGTAGGAATGCTTTCAAAGTTTTAAGTGGAAATCAAATTGGAAAACGACCATTGGGAAGATCTAGGAGCAGATGGGAGGACAATATTAAGATGATCTCGCATAAACAGGAGTACAAAGTAGAAACTCGATCCAAATGGCTAAGGATACAACCCAATGGAGAGCTTTTGTGAACGGAGCATTGAACCTCTGGGTTCCGTAGGCCATAGAGTTAGTCAGAGTTATTCCTCTCCCCATTTTCGCCTAATAATGTTTGTTTAGTAATGTATAATTGTGTTTTGTCTAATAAAGAAATGTTAATAAAATTTCTGAGCAGTGAACGCAAATGCGATGCGAGTTTCATTTGGAATATTGTTAATACATAAAATCATGCATTCCAATGTGGCGCCCACCTGAATGCTTCACAGCTTCAGTTCTTTTTTTATTTTTCTTCTCCTTATCTGATGAGGTATTTAGCGAAAGTAGTTACTTTTTGTGTATGCTAGTATTTTTATTATTTTTTCTCTTAAGTAACTCGTTTTGTATATGTCTAAAAGACAATAAACATAATTTCTTGAGAGAGTTTTTTTTTTTTAAAGATAAATATCAGAGATCTTGTTTCTTTACCTTTTGTTACTATTTTTATCGGAATTGTTGCAATGTGTCTAGAACAAGGAATGAGATCAGTTAAACATACAGACATGCTTTTTTTTAATGGCTACTGAAGTCTCCTTTTTAAGGTTGTATTCTCACAATTGTACGTAGAACCATATAGTATAACAATTAAGCACTGATAGTGACGCCGTTGACTCCGGTGGAAGCAAAAGTTTTACAGTTGTACCGCTTGGTGTCGCTACTATATATAATAAACGTAAATGGTGCAGAGTTACAGTTCCCTTTCTATTTCACCAGACGTGTTGATGTGTACCCTAATAACACTGGATAATTATGTACTTAGTACAGTCATTTAAACACAGTTCATTCAAAAGTTCATATTATAACTATGTGAGAATTGAGTACATGGATTATGCTGTTTACGGATGACGAATTGATATGTAAAAGATATAAAGATAAAGCAATGAAGAAAGTGGACGAATGGAGAAGGATGTTGGAAGAGAGAGGTATGAGATAAGTAGACCAGAAACAGAATATATAGTAATAATTAAAGGAGAAAAGCTACTATCTACCTTGAAATTCAAGTATCTTGGATCTACATCGACCAGAATGGAGGATTACATACACAAGCCAAACACAGAATACAATCTCGATAGATAAACTGGAGAAGGGTGCTGTATGATAAGAAAGTAAGTTGCACGTTAAAAATGCCGTATATGCGAGAAGTCAAAAAATAAAGGGACTTGAGAAAAGGTACATTTATTCTAATGATATAAAACTGAAACATACGTTATTTTTCTACATAATCTTCTTGCACTTCAGTGCACTTTTCCCAACGCTTCATAAGTTTTTATTTTCTCTTTTTCTTTCTTTCTTTTCTTTTCTTTTTGATTCTGCCGTATTTGCACCGCATCAATGACTAGCAGATGGTTGACGTTTAAATTCCTTAACTTCTGGTGATGATGGGTATTTCCAAACCATGCTCGCAGCCCACTTTCCGGTTCGTGATGATGGTCTGTCCGATCTTTCCTCGTCACATAAAGAAATTCCTCCTTGTTTGAAACGCTCTATCCATTCGTATATTCTGCTTCCCTGAACACCTTCAGTACACAAAAAGCGAATCACTGCCCTCATTTCCTCTTTGGTGCAGATCGACAATGGAGCTGCCATGCTTAACAGTCTGCTACATTCCAACGACTAACGCAGAATAAGAGTGACACGTTGCCAGGAGCGGATCCAATGGGGATGATCCCTCCAGAATAGGATATTTTTTATTTTATTATTATTCTACTATTACTTACTATTATAGTATGTTATTATTATTATTTGTAATCCATCAGTATCAATTTCTAAATAAGCTAATTCTACAGAAGAACAACTTTTTTTTTTCAATACATTCTTAGCTTGATTTGACTTCGAACGACCGCTTCCCCAATCATTCAAGCTGGATCCTCCCTGCACGTTGCATAGAAGTGTTGCAGACGACATTAATTCAATGCTGGATACTACAGATATACCACATTGTCTTGATCCCTAGTCTTCCGTTGCAAGCGCTGCTATCGGCTGAAGGAATTCCACTCGCTTAGCAACAGCTGAACTCTTATTGGCTCAACGCGTGGGTGTGTGAGGTGTGAGCTTTAGTTCGCATTTTTGCCACGGCTCAAGACATTTTGGCAGCACCATAACAATGGTTACCAAATCCTAGTGCAAGAACTTGCAAGTCCCTTTACTTTTTGACTTCCCCTCGTAAAATGATACTAAGACAAACAATGATATACATTACTAAACCTTAGGCAGTCGCAAAGCCCCAGAAGTAGAAGATCGAAAGGTGGAGATGAGAATGTTAAGATGGATGTATGGTGTGACGAGGAAGGTTGGAATAAGGAATGATTACATAAGAGGTACTGTTAAGGTGGGACCTTCGAGCAAAAACTTTCACGAATAAAAACTGAGATAGTTTGGACACAATGATGTACGAATTGGTGAAATGAGAATGTAGAAGGAAACGAAAGTACTCCGAAAAACCCACAGACACAATCTTGTCCACTACAAACTTACTTCGCCCAGGTTCGAACCAGCGTCTCTATACACCAAATATAAGTTCTCCATCACTGATCCATCGAGAAGAATTAAAGATGAGAATGCAGACCCCCATATAACTCTGGGAAAAGATGGAGACAAAGAAAAAGATTTGAACCGCGAGATTTGTAGCTTTGAATTGCGTGACTAACTGATTATTATGCATAAACCATTGAATTTAGCTACCACGGAATGAAGAAAATGTGCTACGGAATATTACGTACATGGCTTGGTTCGTTTTACGACTTATGTTAAATCTTTGTCATAATTACTACAGATACTTCATTTATTAAGACGGTAATGATAGGGAATACAATAGAAGATTATTCTGTATAGTTTAAGTAAATAATGCACGTATTCTGATAGTAAGTATACACAACTACATAGTTTGCACTCTTGCTGTACTAAGCACATTACTGTAAACTCACTGTGAAGAGCTAAGCAGTGTTTCTAGGTTAGTTGCTAAGGAAGTGTAGGATATATACTGTATATTATCAAATCCTGGAGCAGTAGCCACTGTGTGGAGATCTTCAAGATGATTTTTAGAGTTTCCTACTAGCTGAACCTGCGCTCTCTACACAGCGCATCATTCGCATATGTGCATATATCTCCTCACTCCTCACAACATCTATACATGTCCCTTTACAGGCACAAGTGAAAGACGTCTTGATTTTTAAAAAATCGGCAAGGGGCATCATAAAGGGGAGATTTTTCGATTATTTTTTCTCAATATCTCTCACCGTTTGCAAGATTTGAGCCTATTTCTGGTTGGAGTTACTAAGTCATGTATGACCAGTGCATGCAGTATTTAATAAGCAAATACATTACATATACATTAATTATAATGTCAGTTATATATGGTGTTCATTGGGCAAAACACTTCAAAAATAAAGATTGATCTTAGACTGAAGAAATGGTTATCCTTTCTTTTTCATTATAATTTGACCATGAAACAAACGCCTGATACATATACAACCCCTATATGCAATAATGTGGTGTTGGAATGTATAATGCGTAGGGTATGCTGCTTTAGTTTTTTTTTTAATTTCAACATTTCCAGTGAACCGTAAAAATGTAATAAAGAAATAGTGGCAGTGTTTTTTTTAAATATTCAATTAGAACTGGACAATCTACGCAAAATTTGCAATTGATCAGTGAAAACTGCATCTTTCTAGAGCCTGTAGTTTCCGAGATCTCATTGTCGAAAGGATTGGTTACAAACATATAAACTTCCAGAAACATATAGTTTCAAAGAACTCCAAAGATGGCAGCACAGTTCATTTGCATTGATTTTGGAGAAGACATTAAAATACAAAGGCCATGACGATAATTTTTAAAAATAAACTTTATGAAAAAGATCTATTAAAATAATTTATTTAGATTACACAATAATTTATTTAAAATATTTGTCTTTGAAATCACAAATAACGGTAAATGAAAGTTTTGAAATCAAAAGTTAAAGGTTGGAGCAGAGGCGCTCTTATTGCTATTAATAGTATTTTAATAGATAGAAGATAGATGATCAACTTCCTTTCGGAAAAAGCACGTGCAGTCTTTTCCATGGCAGAGAGGCCGCGCTGGCTCAAGCATTCACCTCTGATGTAGGGGTCCTTGGTTGGATCCCAGCTCGTAGAAAGTGAACTTTGTGGTTGACAAAAATCGTGTGTGTGGGTTTTCTCAGGGTTCTCCAGTTTTCTCTCACTTTCTTCATTTCATTCATTTCTCATCATCACCATCTCCTTTAACCTAGCCGGCATAACCGTGGGACGTAAAACAAAGATTACATTTCATTTCCTATCAAATCCTGGAGCAGTGGTCGCTGTGTGGAGCTCTTCAAGGTGATTTATAATTTCCTATGATCAACTTCCTTCGGAAAAAAGCACATGCAATCTCTTCCACCGCTGATGGGAGTTTGCGGAGTTATTCGAGTATGGAAATTTTTGAATCAGTCTACATCAAAGTAATAGAGTAATAAATAGAAAAAACGTTACTTTTCCCTCCGCAGAATCCGAGTATTCTTCCAGTGTGAAAAAATGAAATGAGTTTTTTCTTAGTTCAACGTCCCACTATTATGCCTCTTAGGCTAAAGGAGGCGGGGGATTAATGAAAGTGGATAATTGTGAAATTTCATTTTTGTGCTTCCACACTAGGAATCGAAGCCGGACCACGAGCATCAAAAGCAAACGTGGTAGCAGTTAGACCAGCATGGAGGGGCTTCTTGCAGTGTGAAATATTTCACTCTTTTATATTATAATTATCTTTTCTAAATCTAATCCAGACCCTTTTTAAAACACTCTTGTTCAACTATTTTAAATTCAGAATTGAACGATTTTAATAGAAGAAAAAACCAATAAAAATATATGAAATTAAGACAGTGCCGTGCTATCGAAAATCAGCGCCCGGGGCGAGAGTACATACGACGGCTGCCCCCGTACATATGAGTGAGGTCACCAGACCAACCGTGAATCGCCATCATGATTGGCGCGTAGATTAAGAAAATTTTCAAAAATAAACCGTGCTTTTCCTTGATTTTAAACATTTTCTATTACTTTTTTCCCTTCCATTTTATATATACACATGTATTTTCCTAACATTAGTAACATTGTAGAACCACTTCCTAAAGCAGAAAGATGATTTAAGTACATACTAGTAATATTCCAAGTAATTTTTCCTCTCTTTTTTTCTTTTCTTTTTTTCTCCTCCCGAATTTTGCGCTCCTTACTTCGGCGCCCAGGGCCGTCGCTCCTTTCCCCTTCACGGTACTGTACAGAACGAAGAATAGAAAATAACCAGAGTAAAATGCATCTGAAGGTAGGGGAATACACGGATTTCACAGAAGTATCTTGCACGAACTTCTCAACGACAGCAACAGATAAAATACTACTACTGCAAATGGACAAAGCCTCCACTCATAGTTCAAGATTTAGAAGTGCCTCCATTTGAAGTGAAGATATACAAAAACTGGGAAAATGCATGGAAGTACTTAGAAAGAAACGGGAATTACAGAGGCACGCTCTTTTTAGATTTTGCCAGAGGGAGGTCAAGATTGTCCATCGACATAAAGTGTTCCAGGTTTTTATTAGTATATAAGTTATCAAAAAATATGTGTTTCTCAAACTCAGGGAAGGAGGAGGATTGCCCTCCTCAAATGACTAGTGCACGCTAGGCGATCCGTGCACATCACCATTTCAACGGTACCTTAATAGGAGACCGAGATTTTTATTAATAGCTGCGTCGCCAGACCAGGGATGTTGGTTATGGAAGCGACGCTTATTAGGGAGAAAAAGATTATAGTCGTAGACTAGACAGAGAAAAAATAAAATGAAAGAAAAGAGAATAAACTTTTACAAAACGAGAGAAAAGGTTTGAATAAAGTTTTGAGAAGGTAAGTTTTAGTAAGTTATTTGTAGTTTGGGTATAATGACCGTATTTCTGATTAAGTAAGTAATGCTTTAGCACTATGTCAGGTTTTGGCAGAGTTTGTCGTGTAAAGCTGAATCTCTTATATAAAAGGCTACAACAGGCATCTACCAGAATTACTTAATATTTTCAAATGAAATGAAATGGAATCTTTGTTTAGCGTCCCATGGGTATGCCGGCTAGGCTAAAGGAAATCGTGATGATGAGAATTAAATGAAAATGGTGTGGTGAAATGAAGAAAGTGGGAAGAAACGGGAGAACCTCGAGGAAACCCACGCACATGGTGTTAGTCCAACCCAAAGCTCACTTGGCGCGAGCTGGGATCGAGCCAAAGATCCCATGCATCAGAGGTTTAATGTCTTCAAAAATGGAGTTATAAACATTATTATTATTATTATTATTATTATTATTATTATTATTATTATTATTATTATTATTATTATTATTATTATTATTAATAATAATAAATCTGATTTTTAGCTGTTGCAGGACAGTGTCGAATTTGAGTTTAGCCAAGGCATATGTTGATTACATAAAAGGGGAAACTGGGTCACTAGGAAGTATTTTCTTTTTGTGTATTTACACACAAAAAATTAACATAATGTGTCGTCTCAAATGAGAAAGAGATTGACAAAGCATAAAAGCAAAAACATGATAAAATGTGCTTATATGCTACCTGTCAACACTCGCAGAAATATGACAAGTTATTTTCAATGGTTTGTTTTGTTTATAAGATTGATGCGAATACACTTAAATATATATATATAGATTGGTTATCGACCAGATATCAATTGGTAACATTATTTACAATACCATTGAAGACGAAAGATAAAACACTGGTATTTTGTCTCTCATATTTTAATGAATTCGATTGGTATATTATCTATTCCGGTTGCCTTTCCATTCCTAATCTCACAAATAGCTTTTTCAAACTCATCCCGAAGAATACTAAATTCTTTATCATCCTCGCGTATTTCATTTTCTACTTCAACATCTAGGCCATATGGTCTATCCCTACTCTCATGTAAGTTCTCAACATATTCCTTTCATCTTTCTAAGATTTCCCTTCTCTCGCTGACTACCTTCCCATTCTTATTTTTCTACTGCCATCGTAATATCACTTGTTTCCTCCTAAGTTGCATTGATTTCACCTCCTTGTACATTTCCTTATATTTCCCAACTCTTTCTAATTCTTCTATGTTCTCACATTTTCTTTTATAAAACTCCTTCCTTGCTCTGTTTCCCTTCGTAACTCTTTTAACTTCCTGTACATCTTTCCGGTCTCTTCCGCATCAACCTGCTTTCATGTCTCCCTTCCTTCCTCCCTTTCTTTCTTTCTTCTTCTTTTTTTTTTTTTTTTTTCAACATCTTTTCTGTAACCCATGAATTTTCAGCCGTTTTGTGTTCGCGATAATCTACTGCTTCTTCTGCAGCTTGTTTTATGCAAAGTTTAATATGGTTCCACCGTCTGTTACTACCCGCATCTCTCCTTCCCTCGTTTGAGTACTTTTTTTTTTTCTTCAATTTTTCAATGAAAAATTTTTTACTTCCTCGTTTTTCAACTTTTCACTATTCAACATCTTGTTGCTTACTTTTCTTCTGCCTAGGGCGACCATACGTCCCGTTTTAAGGGCGTGTCCCGGCCGTCCCGTCAATAGATGAAGAAAAGTAGTATTTGTCCCGTCCCGTTTTATGCAAGTGAAAGAATAAATAACAAATAACAAATAACAAGTAAATAACAAATCCACAATCTTTACTCCTTGTAAAGGAATTAATACTTAATAATAACAAAGAAACAAGAATTGAACTGAAATTCCGTACATTAAACATGATTCGTTCGCAGTACTGCTTGAAAGGATGCAGAGGTTTTAGCAGTTGCTTGCTTGTTGAACAAACTTTATCCTGTCTTTCCTTTTTCATAAGTATCGAATTTTTGCTTCCTCCCTGTAACAGAGAGAGAGAGAGAGAGGAGGAAAGCGATTATGTCAGGGCGCTGATAGGAAACAAAGGTAGGCCTAAAACTCCAGGGTTGCTAATTCTGTACCAGTAGCAATCCTAGCCACATTCTTTTTATTTCTAGCCAATTTTCATATTCATTCTTATGTCTGTAAAAAATATAATCAGTATGAGTAAATTGTATGTAGGTAGAGGAAATTTAAACGCGAACTTTTTTTACGAGCATGGCGAGAGATGCTGACAGCTTGGCACTTGGCGGGTGAGGATGTTGGTTAGGTGTTGACAACACTGCAGAAATCAGTAAAACGAAGGTGTTGATTGTCCCATTTCTCACGATTTTTAAAAAGCCGGAACTTGTCCCGCTTTCAGCTCAAAATTTTATGGTCGCCCTACTTCTGTCTATATTTTTCAGTTGAATATGCACTTCGGCCAGCACAAGATTATGATAAGACAAAATGTCAGCCCCGGGAAGGGTCTTCGTATTCTTCAAGATATCCCGAGATCTGTTTTGAATCATAACATAGTCTATCTGATATCTACCGCCGTCTATTATGGACTTCCACATATATCTTGTTCTAATCTGTCTTGAGCTAATTGAACCATGTGTTCCCAACTACTAGTGAATTCTTTCTACAGAAATTAACCAGTACCTCTGCCCTTTCATTTCTTTCACTTAAACCATATTTGCTTGCGACACCACATTTCTGTTTTTCTCCCACAACTTCATGAGAATCTCCCATTACAATTACGCATGAACTCGCTTCTCCCTATCTATAATTTCTTCTATTTTCTCATAATTTTCATCTAATTCTTCAATTGTATGCGAAGTCGTCGTTGCATATGTCTCTCACTACTAGATTCTTCTTTTTCCCTTGAAGTCTTAACATCATAACTCTATCATCAACACATTCTACTTTCACTATCTTCTCTTTTAAGCGCTTACCAAGTATTATTCCTAGACCATTACGACCGTCCTTTTCATTACCTGAATAAAATATTCTATATTCTTCGCTGTTCAACACTCCATTACCTTCACATGAATACATACCACTAAATAAATGTAACGTAAAGAATGGACCCTGAAATGTCACGAGCAGAGCAAAGAGCAGAGTGAACTGAATCGAAGGAAGTGCGGTGTCTATGTTACGTCACTATTGCCAGATTCAAAATATGCATCAAGGGTAGGTAACCAGATTCTATCAATGTTGCCAGTATCCAGATTTAAAGCTGGTTTATATTTATGAATAAAGAATGATTCTTTAATCTCCCGTTGTTTCTTTGTCTTTGCTGAACTTATTACATTAACCTGTTTAATATTACGTGTATGTTGTTTTAAATGAAGCACCAATCCCGATGTGTCCTCTTCTTGTGACTTTTTTTGACTGTCTAATATGTTCTTTAATTTTAGTGTTACTATTGCGTTTCATTTGACCTATATATGAGCAATCACACTCGCATTGAACGCGATAAATGTCTGATTTATTTAGTGGATCAACAAAATAACTTTTAAATCTGGTGAGATGTTTTTGTAGACTTTTCAAGTTGATACTAGAAGCAGATATGTTCTGCTTTGCAAGAATACGTTGAATTTTTGTCGATAATCGTGGAAAGTAAGAAATTTCTAACCAAGTTTCTGCTTGTTTGGGAATAACTGTTTTAGGGGCTTGCACCGATCTCCGTGTTTGATTAAACCACTTTTGTAAAGTACGCAATTTGTAACCTTTTTTTTTTTCTTCTTTCTTTTTGTCCTATTTTGTATAAAAACTGCATTTCGTCATTAAGATCATGTGGACAATCACAAATTAATAATGTTCTGCAAAAGACATTTTTCATGTGTTTTTATCCTTGTTACTTTGCCACTGAAGAAGGAACCAATGTGGCGTTCCGAAACGTGTGGAAAATATTTAGGTTTCCTAACGGAGGATTCATTGCTAAGTAGCCAATTCCTTGTTAATTCTATCAAATCCGGATTATTTTGTTTCATTTCCTCTTTAAGATTTTCTAATTTTCCTCCCTGTAATATGGTACAGTCCGCAGCAAAAAACCTGCAACATGAGCATGTAAGTTTATTGTGAAAGGACGAAGTCTAAGTGTGCAGTGGAGGACGCCGAGGTTTCTCCTGGCGTGATTCATGCCACTTAGACGTTGATTCCCTGCGTTGTTAGGCGTAGTTTCATAATAAACTTACATGCTCATGTTGCAGGTTTTTTTGCTGCGGACTGTACATACATTCCATGTTCCTATCCTAAACCTTTAGCTCTTGCATGTCTCTCTTTCCCTATCTATCTTCCCCACATTATTACTTTCTCGTTCAATAGTCCTTCCCAATCCATCCCATCCCGAATATCCGAATGGGGGCGTCAAACATAACCATTGTAAATTCCATACAAGGATATTTCTTTGGAACCCACCGGAAACCAAAAGGAGGATTATATTCTCAGTCAATTATCTGGTTTTTAGTTTCGTTTTCTACTGCCTACTGGACAGTTACTAATTTATTTGTATGGAAGTCCATCTTGACTTTTCTGCGAAATTTATTATAAGATTTTCACAGGATACAACTAAAAGCTGATTCCGAGAGTTGGCAAGTCTATCTACTACGTCTTTCTCAATACAATTACTTGGTACAGAAGTGAATAAAACAAAACACATTATTGAAATTTAAATTTATTTTTTCATAATAAAAGAACAATATTTTGGCAGTTATTTACATAGAAATATTTACAAATATTCTTATGAATAGTTTAACAAGGAATTCCACTCACACTACTCTGTTGGTAACTTTAGAACTTAAAAAAAAAAAAAAAAAAAAAAAAAATACTGATATATAGCACACAATCTTCACTTGGGCAGTATTTATTTCTACTTTCCACAACTCATTCAGAAATAGTAAATAGTTTTTCACTGAGAACTTGCGTTCCATATCTTAAAATCCAGTTTGGCTTCGACGTCTCACGCCACCTGTAGAAAGAATAATGGATTTATTAATAATGTTACAAACAGCAATAAGCAAAATTGAGCACTATGTGTAAACAAGAAATCAGTATATTCAGAAGTCTAAATATTAGAGAGAAGAAAAAATGAATCAATCATAAGTTACAGCTTGGCCTCTAGTACTGAATTACTATTCTATCAGGCTTTGATTTCATATTGTCAAACTAGACACAACACCACAATGAGCAAGTCTATATGATACTACATATAAAACACACACTCGCGTAACAGATTGTGTTGAAACTGTTACGTAATTGTATTGAAACGGTTATATATATATACATATATATACAGGGTGGTAGGTAACTCCACAGACAAACTTTGGGAGGCGATTCCTTATATGAAATGAAAGAAAAAAGTTCTAATAAACATGGGCCGAAAAATGCCTCCTTTCAGAGTTATGATCCATTGAAAATTCGAAAAATCATTTTTCAAAAGTCCCTAACTTAGAAACTATCCCAAGCGGTTTAAGGAATTACACAGGAACTGGTATACGCTCTATCTAAATATCGATGATTCAGAATTCACCGGTGCCAGCGAAACGAACGCACCACTAATACTTAAAGGAGTATTCCTATACTTCAACTTCCTTTTTACAATTCCTTTCATCGATAACGGAGGATGGTAAAACATGCATATTTAGATAGAGAACATACTAGTTCCTGTGTAATTCCTTAAACCGCTTGGGATAGTTTCTAAGTTAGGGAGTTTTGATATATAGCCCTGCTTACTGTGTTGTTGTGTTTAGTTTGACAATTCTGAATTACATATGATAATTTATTTAAATAAATGAACATAAAATTATGTTTAATTGCTAATTTCCACTTATACCAAATTTAAAAACCCCGAAATTATTGTAAATATTTAAATTTTTGTAAAAATCTGGAGTCTAAACAATTCAAGGCTGGTTTTAGCACAAAATACCAACTATCTGAGTTGAATGAATTAAGTCAGGGTTGTTTCCAAAATCTAATCCGGTTTATTGAAATAAGACCAAAACTTATTTTGTTCAATCAGATATATACAAGTGGAACTATCAGAAAAGGTTTAATATGAAAAGGCATTTACATTGTATTCCTTGTGGTACTTGAAGTAAACTTCGACGGCCACGCCTCTTCTTGATTTATGTACTTTATAGACGAATGGCAAGTCTAGAGTTGACATGTAGACTTGAAGTGTGTTGGCTGAACGTAAATGGTTCTTTTTATATACAACTGAGGAATACAATCCGCATGCATTTCATATTTCCATGTCTGGAAGTTCCACGTGAATGTCTGATAGAATAAAATAAGTTTTGAGCTTCTTTCAATAAACCGGATTAAATTTTTTTTTAAAAAAAGACCTAATTCATTCAATTGAGACAGTTGGTACTTTGCACCCAAGTGTGCCTTGAATTATTTACATAAGTTTTACAAAAAATTAAAGTTTTACAATACTTTATGGTTTTTAAATTTGGTATGCTACAATATACAGATCACCGGTTCCTCAGTCTCAAGTATGTACATGGAATAAAATTTATTAAGAATATCAGAGAGAAATACAAATACACTAGACTCTCGCTAATCCGGCCATTCCTGGCAAATATGGGCGGCGGATTAGCGGAAGTACCGGATTATTGAGTGTCTGATATTTATTTGATTTTTCGCAACTCACTATCCATTTGTGTTGAGTACTGTCAAATAACATCTTCTTTCTTTTTGATGTCATAAATAGTTGCTCGTCCAACATTGAACTCAGCAGCAATGGCTTCTGCGAAGAACCTCGATTTAACTTCTCAAATTTCGAGTTTCTGCTTGAGGTCCAGCGTAACGTGTTTCCTTTTAGAAGATATGATTTCGAACATGCTACAATTTCGAATACGTACAGTATATAAAGCATTGTTTAACTAAGCATTGTTGCGCATGCGCACGATAATTCATTGTGCACGTGTTTTTGGGTGGATGTACTCCGGATTACTGAGAGGCAGGACTACCTCGGGGGGAACGGATTAGCGAGGGTCTAGTATATTCATGAAATGAAAACTGCAATGAAAATTTAAACCAGAAACACAGGAAACAAAAAACCCGTAGCGTCAGACGGCTGGCAGTTAGCTGAAGAGAAATCATCAACCACTGAGCTGGTCAAAGAGTTATTGATGGCGATTTCGCTGCTGTTAACATGAAAATTTTTAGCGATTCAACTACACCGATATCTTGACAGTCATACGTACACATCACAGATAGAAATCTACAAAGAATTTCTGTTATATATTTTCAACTGTTTAGGATAATTTGGCGCCCCGCCATATAATGTGCCCTTCTTAGGCGTATTCAAGTCGCTGAAAATTTTTAAAATCCAACATACCCCGTCCAATTCTGGATGAGTGGCAACTTAAAAAGTAGACTCAGTATATCTATTAACATACGTACTTTCTTATCTTAATATTACGAACTTTCAATAAAAAAAAATCGAATAAATTAAGTGTTGGGCAATTTATTATGTTTAAAGTTTTGGACTCTCTTATTCCTCATATGCGACGTTCCGAGGAATAAGAGACAACTTAATAAGTGTTTGTTTTCTGTATCTGCACCCTAAACGGTCAAAATAATAATTAGATTATTTTGAAACTGTACTGGCTACGACACAGAGAAACTATTTTCACAAACTATAATGATAGGCACAACAACTGGTTGTCACAGAGAAGTTTAGTATTACTACTCAGAGACCTCAAATGTAATTTAAAAAGAGTTCAGATTGTACAGAACTTCTGTTCAGTTCGTCTTACTACACGGAACGCCTCACATAACACGCGTTTTGTTTTCAGAAAGTAAAACTAATAATATTCCTCATTGTTCGCAATAATAATAATAATAATAATAATAATAATAATAATAATAATAATAATAATAATAATAATAATAATAATAATAATAATAATAATAATAATAATAAAAAGTGAAACAAAATAAAATAGCAATAATATATTTCAGACCTAAGAGATGCAGCAACAAAAATACGTGAGTAGGTTGGGGGAAAAAAATACCATAACATGAGAATAATGCAGGACACGGTCTATTGGCATGTGGTAGCTACATTTCTCTACTACAGTGGTTCTCAACCTTATTCCTATCACGATCCCCATTTTGTCATGTTCTCTTACCAATGATCCCTTTATAATTTCTGGTTTGTAATAAGCTTGTGTGGGGTTTTTAATATACCTATTGCGGAGATCTCACGATATCCATCTATTTCTATACCATAAGAATTCCTTTTATATATATATATAGTGGATACAGTAACTTCCCTAAAAGCGAATGGATTAAAACCAAATTTGGTCAGTTTATTCATATTACAAATATCGAATCCGATCCGTCATACTGTTTCAAAATGAAGGCTGCTTGAAAATTTTAAAACATTATAACTCCCTTAATTTTGGGTCATATGATAAAAAAAAATAAAGTGATTTCTAATTTGGTTAAAAAAAACTCTGATAGTTGTTAAAAAAAATATTGAGTATTTCAAATGAGTTGAAAATATGCGTCACGAAGATTGAACCGGACATTGCCGCACTAGTGAAATCACAACATGCTCACAAGAGCTTTCAATTTTAATTATATTTCAATATGCAGGTTTTGTTTCATTTGTATTTCTCTGGTATTGCAATATGCAGTTCTCATTAGTTTCATATCGTATCTCTTTCATTTAAATTGATTTTTAAATAGCTCTGCACCTGTTGAAAATGTTTAGTAGACCTATTTTTTGTTGTTTTTAACAGTATGTATTAAAAAAAATTATGCTTTTCAGAACTAAATTCAAAATAATATTTAAAAATATTTTCCGGTATTAGATTCTAATTACATTTGTCTTTTCCGCTTATCTTTGCGACTCCCAATGAAACCCTCTCGAGATTCCCTTGGGGTCGCGATCTCCATGTTGAGAAACCCTGCTCTACTACAAGTATTCAACGGTGTATACAGTTCCATTCACTCACTTCCATTGTCATTTAGAAGTCGTTTGTGGTGAGAAAACTGAACTAAAGTATGGTGAATATGAGAGTACCAAGACTTTGTGTATCGGAAGCTCAGTGTTTAGTTAGTTTGTAGCACGTATAACACATTTGATTTATTTTGAGCAATCAGTTTAGGTATCAATAATTAATTCCAGTGTTCAGTGGTTGGATATTTTCGCATTGTGAAGGAAGTATTTCTATATATAGACAACTTGATATTTGTCTTTTAGATGTCCTAAACAGTGCCTTGCCGTAAATTGGGAGGGCCGAGCGGAGCGACGCCCCCGGGCGCCGAAAGAGGCGCAAAGTTCGGGATGAAAAAAGAAAAGAAAAGGAAAGAAAAAAGAGAGGAAAATTACTTGAAATATTAGTAGTGTGTACTTAAATCCTCTTCCTGCTTTAGAAAGTGGTTCTATAATGTTACTCATGTTCGGAAAATGCATGTGCACATATTTAAAACGGAAGGAAGAAAAGGAAAAAAGTGTTCAAAATCAAGAAAAAGCAGGATTTATTTTTGAAAATTTTCTTACGTTTCGCACCAACCATGGTGGCGCTTCGCAGCTGGTCCCTCGACCTCACTCAATATGGTCGGGGGCGCCGTCGCATGCTCTAGGTTTATTAAAGATGTCACAATAATCTCAGCGTCATATTTAAAAAAGAATACCTATAATTCCCATACATTTAATTCCTTATATATATTACATAACTGCGTATTATACAAAACGAAAAAATGTATTTTTGTTCGAATTATAATTTTGTAATCGTTAACAACGGCATGAATCTTATATTTTCAGTATTTTTATATTCTTTTTAAGTACCCGAAGGTACATTACAACAATTACACAGCAAACTTGAAGACTGGACTGATGGAACTTGACATTGCAATCGCTTGCTTCCTGGGAAATTGTTCTAGTTTTACGGAACCAACGACATGACTAGTTTCCTGTGTTTAAGCATTTCATTCTTCCAATTCATGCAAATCAGTCAACTTCTGACAATGTGCAGAAACATTCGTTAAGGAAATATCACCATTATTTTTCATATATCCGCAACGTGATTGTTTTGTTGTAACTATACATATGACCATAAAATTACCTACAGAAGTGATAGAGAAACCATTCACAATATAAAACTTTGAATTCAGCCCAATTCTATTCTTACATTTACATAACTTACACGAACTAAAATATGGCAGTTGTAGGAGGGATGTTTTCAAAGTTCTAGGAATTGCTATGTCACAAGTTCCGTATTCAAACAAATTATGACATTGCTTGTCCAATGATACCAGTCAACTTAGTAAATTTACGGATTCCTATGAAAAATTCAAACTCAGTTCAAATCCCATGGGTTGACGTACACTCATGTCCAAAATTATTGTCGCATGTCTATAAATATCTTGTTGTAGGAATATAATTTGATAACGAATTCGCCCGGTTCTTATAATGTTAGTATGTGTATAATCGGCAAAGACATGTATGTGGAAAATTTCGTGTCAAAAAAGCACTAAATAAGAACAATAAAATGAAAATAAAATTTTCTTGTCCATTTAGTAACATTTTGTTTTACTCATTCTAATTTTCGTATTTATAACTCTTTTCCTATAAAATTTACCACAAATATACATTTTCCGATTATACACATAGTATCAGTATTAAAAGTACACTGCAAAATAAATATCAAATTATATTCTCACAAGAAGACAGTTATAGATATGCAACAATCATTTTGGACACGAGTGTACAAACTTTACTACGGTAGGTACCTTATATTGCTACGACGTCACCGCTACTCGTCCAAAGACAAGTGGATAAGTAAAGCCTGATATTGGAGCAATCTAAAGTGAGTTCACTACCAAACTCAAGCAATCAATCTACCATTTCTACTGTAGTAGCTAACTTCCTTCCGACGAAGGGTAATGGAACATGCTCAATGTGCGATAAGCCAAGATCTATCTCCCAGTTATACTTAACTGATGGAGGGAACTCCCCTAGCAAGTAGGAATCTTCTGTAGGGACCGGAGCGTTTATGATAATTCTCGAACAGCGATTACTTTCTAAGTAAATAGCATGTTAAAATACCTAAAATTCTTGACCGATTACAAAGCATGTACAGCGAGTCTACAGAAAACAAAAGTATGGTTTCTCGTTGGCTTTGTCGATTTAAAGCTGACACAACATCTCTAAAAGACGATCACGGCAGTAGACGCCAAAACATAGCTCTAAATTACATTAACTTCGCTGCTGTGGAGAATCTGTAGCGCGAAGGCAGACAAGTAACTACTCGCGAGGGTAGTGAAAGTATAGGCATTGATACACACCGATTTTTTGAGATTCTGCACAATCATTTGGGAGTCAGCAAGATTTCAACTCGCTGGGTACCCTATCTTTAAGAACAGAAGCAGAAACTGCACAGATCTGACATTTGCCATCAACTTCACGAGTTATTAGTTCATTACGGAACTTATTCCGGCAACGAGTAATAACACCATATGACGAGACCCCATACTTAAATCTGGCAACCAGAAATCAATCTGGAGAGTGGCGCAGACCATAAGGTCGATCTCCCCTTAAAGCTCTCCTGTTCCTTCAGTTGGTAAAGTAATTATTATGATGTTGTGGTAGGAGAATCTTGGTGCATTACCTACCAAAAGACACTTAACGTAGAATTATATTCTACCCTTTGCTCGGGGCATTGTAACAGGTGCTTATCAAACACGGATCTGACAAGGTCCATAATCTGCTGCAACATGATAATGCAACACCACATAGTACTCGCCAATGAGAGCTTTACAAGACCTACGCTGAGAATTATTCCTATATCCATCTTAGGTGCCTGACCTGGTTCCCAATGACTATCACCTCTTCTCAGAACTGAGGACACCTCTGCATGATAAGCGATTTCAAAACTTGAATGACAAAATTTGCTGTAGACCACTGGTAAAGAGACACTCCAGAAAGGTCTTTTAAGATGTCCTGAAAATTTAGTTTTGCACAAACAAAACTGCACACAGTTAAACTAAAGTTACATCGAAAATCTTGAATGCAATGCAGATGGAAGTTAACGAAATTAAACTTTAAAAACGAAAGTCCAAGAACTGTGGAAACATCCCTCGTAAAGTACAAATATTTGATTATATTACCTATTTGTTGAAAGGACGTATACTAGAATCGATGATTAGTATCCTTTTCTACCTCGAAATCTCTGTCTTGCATCCAGCTGCAATAAAAGATAGTAAGTTCACAATTACTTTAGAGGTATCAATTTTTAAACAATTTGCAACATAGCAATCAGGGGCGGATCCAAGACGAACTTCTGAGGGGGGGGGGGCGATGGGTTGTAATACTGCTACTTAGAGCTACTTTTAAGAGCTCCAGACTCTGGGATTGGTTTTATTTATATATAAAATAAGAAAGTTTCCTCTTCTGGGAGGGCGTCCCTCTTGGATCCGCCCCTAATAGCAGCAATACAAGAGAAAGGAATACTTCACTAAGGGTGAGAGAAATATTATAACCAAATTGCATTTGCCATATACCTCAAGAGTACGAATACGTTCTTTAAGTGTACAGTTGTCTTCTTTTTCATCATGCCTATATAAGTTTCCAGAAAGCATAATATTAACACAGCATTAGTATCCCCCAATGAACATAGAGAAAAATTAACAGGATATAAAACTTTTCCTCACAAGTCACTGGGTTCCGCATGTGTCTATGAAGTCTCACACACACTCCAGGAAAACATGACAAAAATTAACACATACACACTGAACTGAAACAACACGTTTGTGATGCCAAACAGAACGATGCTCCATCACATTTTTCTAAACGTCTAAAAGATATAAAACATTTTATTTACTGATTGAAACTATACAATACGTGGTACATAAGAAAAGTGGTCCTAATTTGTGCCTCCGGATTTCATATATTAACTGAATAATTCTGATTCTCTTGGAAATCTTGATCGCTGTCAGTTTTGACTGCGTCACTGGAAACCTATTTATTTCCAGATCTGTAACTAAACGTACTATTCTATAAAATAAAATAAGATCCCAAAGTATTTCGAAAAACACTTGATTACATCACTAAATTACACCTGTTAACCAGGCACTAGATTGTTGCTAACTCAAAGCTGATGGCGATCAAGCTCTCCGAAATGGAATTTTCTTGTCCACATGAATGCACCATGCAAGAAGACTTTTTGTCTTTTTTGATGTTGAGGATCACCTCACGAAACACAGGGTTCATTATGAAAAGTAATGAGCATGATGCTACCCTGACTCAACAATCCACCGCAGCGCGCGCTGCCGGCGCGGAAAAGTAGTGGGTGGTCTGTCCTTCCAAACGCGCCCGGAGTCAGTCTGCTGCGAGCAGTGAAAGCGTGTGGATGTCGATCCGCGTGAAGCACGATTTTACAAGTTGTAACACGGCGCGATGGAGAAGGTCGCCGACGGAAAATGGCACAAGTCGTTCAAGGAGGGTCGGGAGGAGGTCGCCGACGAGTCCCGTTACGGACGCCCAACAACGGCCAGGACGGACGACAATGTTAACCGTGTGCGTGAAGTGTTGCGCTCAGACCGGCGTGTGAGCATTCAACAAATCGCGGACACCCTAAACATGTCAACATTTACGGTACATGGGATAGTGACCGAGGACTTGCAAATGCGAAAGGTCTGTGCGAAGCTTGTGCCGAAGGTGTTGACGAACGAACAAAAAGAACTTCGAATTTTGCGCTGCAAGAAGTTGTTGGCATTGTGTGAAAGTGATCCGGACTTTTTAGACTCGGTCGTAACTGGAGACGAATCCTGGATGTTCGAATACGATCCAGAATCCAAAAGGCATAGTGCGGAGTGGCACACCTCATCCTCCCCCGCCTTAAAAATTTTATGACGTAGCGTTGTTCGAGCGAACCCTCCATCGCGCCGTGTTACAACTTGTAAAAACGTGCTTCACGCGGATCGACATCCACACGCTGTCACTGCTCGCAGCAGACTGACTCTGGGCGCGTTTGGAAGGACAGACCACTCACTACTTTTTCCGCGCCGGCAGCGCGCGCTGCGGTGGATTGTTGAGTCAGGGTAGCATCATGCTCATTACTTTCATAATGAATCCTGTATGTACACATCTTTCTGTTCCGTTCCAATTGTCACCATTGGAGTTTCGGTTTAAAGTTGGCACTCTTACATGACGCAGAATTTGACAATATGCAAGAGGACTCTTTGTCTTATTATGATGTGAGGAATTTGTTCCCAAAACACCCTGTATAGCCTACACGCCTTAATCTGTTGAAAAAGACTGAGTAAGTCACTGAAATTTCTGTATATCATTTCAAGATGCAGAAAATAAGGTAGACCTATGCTATTGTTTCAAAATAGTATTTATAATGTATAAATTATTTTTAAAATAAATAATGTATATTACTTGTATTTGTATTTATTTAGAAGAATAACAATACATGAGATTTTTAGGTTTTTATTTTATACATACTTTTATTTTGTTCGTTATGATTCTCCGATCTCCTCTTTTTATTCATGTCACCCACCTTTCCTTTAGTTTTAATACCGCTACTGGTAATGATCTGCACTGCAGTATATGAAAATAACATTGCTAAAATATGAGGAAGAATATAGGACTAATAGTAAAAACCGTCCTCAACTTTTAAATTACTGACTAATCTTTTGAGACGAAGAGCTGAGAATGTACGTATATGTAGTTTAATTAAAAGATTGATTATTTATTCTGATGAATTTGAATTTCTGTCAGTTCGTTTGGTGCCCCGTACGAATCGTCCTCCTTCTTCAACTTTCAATTTTCACAACGAATTTTATATATTCCTATGGAATTAGGATATGTATCCCTGATCTTTTGGAATCTATGGTTATTTTCGCCCGTCATGTATGAAGAATGACGTCCCTCAGCGATCACACTAGCCGGTGAAGTGAGAAGGGAAGAAAGAGGCCTGGGATTTACATTAGATACAATACCGGCATTTATCTGATGTGAATGAGGACACTCAGGATGGCTGTACACCTTTCCGATCAGTGTCCCCAACGGGAACCGAACTCGGGACCACTTGCACCAAAGACGAAAGTGTTAGCGACTACACTAACTACGCGAGGAGATATGTGTTCCTGTAAGTCCAATATAAAAGGCAGTCTCTGTCCTATAGCAGATGTGTTGATTGTAATCTACAATTTTGTGAGCACAATATTATTTTCTTGAGTTGCTACTTAAACAGACGTTCTAGGGCTTTCGGCATCTAGAGTTATTTTAGTCCATCACGTATGAGAGATGGCGTTCCTCGGACCTGGAGAAGAAAGGAAGCGGCCAAGGAGCTTTATGTTAGATATCATTCCGGCAATTGTCTGGTGTGAATGAGGAACCCCCCCCCCAGAAAAAAAAAAAACATCACTCAGGACAGCTGACTCCTTAGCAAGAAAGCTCGCCCCCTTGAGTGATGCACCAACCTATATCTACGTGCAGCTCCTACATGCAGTTAGAAATCTAAAGCAGCATGTCGAATGTTGTGTCGCGTCGCAGTTTTTATCCTAAGACATGTACTGGACAGTGTGTGTTAGAGAAGGAAAGAAGGGTAAAAAAAAAAAGAAGATAGGAAAGCGCGTGAAGAATTTTTCAGCTAACTATTGGCTTGGGTAGTAGGAGGAAAAATCCCGGAAACACATGGAGTCCAGGGAAACCCCCTTTATCGGTCATGCACGTGTTCAAGTTAATGCACATGTAGAACCATGAAAGAATATAGCTGTATAAATACTGATCGTTAGTCTAGCGACCTGATCCGTTTCTATTTCCTGTTTCTAATATCCGAGATTAAGGCTCCAGAGGAGAGCCGCAAGCTTGGAAGTGCAAGCTGTTTACAGGAATTACAGTTAGCTGTAAGTTAAATTATTATAAGAATTCCTGAGCGTTTTAATATATTTTCTGAAGTCAATTGTAAGTAAATTAAAAGAGTGTATAAAAGTACTATACATTTAAGCTTTTATAAGAGGGATGATCATAAAGAAAGGCTGTAAAGCCTATCATGTCTTATATGTGAGACGTAGCTGGAAGATCAACACATCTGATGATAGAGGACACTCAACAATAATTCTCAACGTAACCACATTTTTTGTTCAACCACTTATCACAACGGCGGACCAACTTTTCTATACCATTTGTGTAGAAATCCGCGTTAAGTTCTCGTAAGGCATTGGTTTTGACATAATCACATGTCAGTTTGCTTTAGAACAGGGAAAAAGGTAAAGTCACTAGGGCTAGGTCAGGTCTGTAGAAGGTGTGCTCTAGTTACTTGAAGCATAACGTCAGTGGTTGAAGTACTGAGTCTACCGTTGTGTCCAGGGTTGTCTTTAACAATATTGGTCCGTCTTTCTTTGAAGACACGACCTACTTCGCTACATGTTGCTTTGAAATTTAGCCCTTCCCCTATAACTCTACAATCCGCCTATGAATGTCTGCACGTGTACTGTTTATGGCCCATAGAAACCGCACTACCGACCTCAACTCTACTCTTGACCAATTTTGCAGACGAGTCATCATTTTTAATGTCCTCTTCTCGGGTATACGTGATCAGAATTTAAAGTCTTCAAACGTGCACCAAAACAGACATGCTATTAATCTATAATTAATTTTCGTTAAGTTATGGTAAAGAAGTTATGCTTTGTAACCTATTTTTTCGATCATTTCTCGTACTTTGTTGTAATTATATTGAGCTATTCTTTAATGCCACTGATACGAACAATAAAAATTACATACCAACGACCGTTTACACTCGAAAAAGGTGGTACGCAATTGATAACATTGATCAGGAATTGAACCATCATGCAGCCTCAGGCATTCGCGAGGTGTCTTCTTATCCTAAAAATTAAAAAGAAAATAAACTCATATATATTGGAAACTATAAATATTAGTTAATAAAGAGACACAAACTTAGGAATTAAACTGTACGGTGAGAACAGAAATGATCTGAGGATAAAGACCATTTGTAATTAATTTAATCACGCTGAAAACATTCTATTATTTAACATTGTAACTTTCGACTGGCAGCGCATGATATTGTCAAGACGAAATATATTAGAAAATTACAAATTAAGATATGGCAACATTGAATGCTACTGTGACGTAAGATGGTAGTCACTGCTTGCTGATATATTTATATCGTGTGTGTTATAAATATTTCTTCTCAAAAAGTGTGATACTAGTGTTCTTCAGGTTATCTATAAATAAAGGAAATTCCACAGTTCAAAGAAAGACAACAAGCAACACGACGTAACAAATTAGTTCTTTAATCTACCTTCAGAAGAACTAGCCTGTATGGTTGTAGAATGCTCAACTGAAATTATCGCCAAGGATAAATTAAATTTTCAGCACTAAATAGTTTAATTAATTTTTTTTATAACTTTCGAGAAGCTAACCTAACTCATTTAACCTCAAGCTATCCCAAGGAAACTAGCTTAACCTAACATAAATTTAAAAACATCTCTACTTAAGAATTCTGACTGCAAATAGTGCTTACTCCAGTGCCTTCGGAGCTCTAATCTTTTACACTGCTCGCTTGCTTGAGTTACAACAGAAGTCCTACCGTCCAAGCGTATATAGTAAAAGTGAAGAGCTCAGTGTTTGGATAAGTGGGCCTAGCCCACAGCCTAACAAAACCTATCTGAGTTTTTGAGCTTATTACTGGTATATTATCGGCATAATCAAGCTTTATCACACTGCAAGTGTTTTTTTTTTTTTTTCTTTCTTGAAGATTTAGTAATATATAAATAGAAACTAAACCATTTATATATTACTACGATTTACTACGTACAACATTTATTAAATACTTAAGTTATTTTAAGATTATAGTCAAGAAATTCTTACTATACTGAATAATAATAATAATAATAATAATAATAATAATAATAATAATAATAATAATTTTTTTTTATTGGTTTCAGGAAATTACAGACTAATAGTCCATTTATAATTCCCAAGAACAGTACATAAATAATAATCATGCATACAGTAGTATTTAAAAAAACATAGAAAAATAGCATAATAATACACATTAAGTAAAACTTCACTAATATTACCATCGATTCAAATTATAGAAGAAAATACCATGCACGGACAATAATGAGATAAATAGATCCAATGTAATTAAAACATGAAAAAAAAAAAAAGAAGAAGAAGAAGAAGAAGAGGGGTTATAATAAGTGGTAAGTTATAAACTTTCTTTGAATAGAAGAAAAATCAGGAGTAAAGACAATAATGATATATGTAAATAGTTGTTGGCATTTGACAAACATTTATATATCGGTACATTACTAAATTAAGGATTATATTTGAAAATTTTAAAATTTCTTCGTACCATGTTAGGGACACCAAGATTAAGAACCTCAATTAACGGTAATTTGTCAGTCAAAATATTATGGAGTGGTTTGACGTCGAAGAAAGTTCTTCGTTCAGATAGTTTTAGTAGACTACGAAGGTACTGAATTTCATCATGAATATTGGGGGCGCGGTGGCTCAGTGCTAGAGCGTTCACCTCCGGTGCTTGGGGTCGCTGATTCGATCCCAGCTCGCGCCGTATGGACTTTGTGGTGGACAAACACCGAAGTCGTGGGTTTTCTCGGGATTCTCCCGTTTCCTACCACTTTCTTCATTCCACCATTTCATTCATTTCTCACCATCACCGTCTCCTTTAGCCTAACCGGCATAATCGTGGGACGTAAAACTTAAACATTTCATTCCTTTTTCTTTATTTTTCATCATGAGTTTTCTTTGATAGAAATCTAAGTTTCCATTTTAACCATGAGAGAAACAAATTTTGAACTACTTCGATATCTCTTGAAAGTACTAGGCTCCTTTATTCCAAATACCAGTACAGTATTCAAGCTGGACTTCTTACGTTAGCATAGTATAAAAATGAGCAAGTTTTTTAAATAAGAAAAATCTTTAGAAATCCATTTTATGATTCCTAAGTGTCTTCCAACTTTAGAAACTATGTGTTCCAGATGTTTATTATATAACAATTTGGCATCAAATGTAACACCCAGATCCTTAACAAAGACAAACGTTTTGACCAATACAAATATCAACAACATAGTTATAATAGACAGGATTAGTTTTTGAAGTAAAAAATACCGAACCTGTTTTATCAAGATTCAAAGGTAAAGCACTAGTCTTTGACCAAATGATAATGGTATTATTTTTAATTTGACACAATCACAAACATTATTAACAGCACGATAAATCTTCAAATCGTCAGATACATAAGAAATTGACAATTAATATTTTCTTTAAGTTCATTCACAAACAAGAGAAACAGAAGTGGACCTAAATTGGAACTCTGGGGAACACCAGACAAAATATTTTGTGTATCGGAAACATGACCTTTATATCTTACAAAAATCTTCTGCAAGATAACAATGAGATCAACCATTTAATAAAGGCAGGTGACAGGTCATATGAATTAAGTTAATTGATTAATATATCATGAGAAAATTTGTCGAAGGCCTTAGCAAAATCAAAGTATATTACATCTACTTGTCTTTGGGTTTTAATAGGAGGAATATCATACATAAAGCATGTTAAATTAGACAAGGTAGATTTATTTTTCACGAAGCCATGTTGTTGATCCATTGTTTTAGGAGAAACATGGTTATAGAGAACCATAAGGGAATCCAAAGAAACATGGGACGAGATGAGCTGGGTGATTTCAAACTCTTGGAGAATCCCTAATAGGATTAGAGATTTTAAGGGATTATCAGATTGTCCAAATAGAATACAAAGTAAAATTGGTAAATCATACAATGGGATGCATATTTAATAATCAAAAGGAGATTCATTTTATACTTTGATTGAATGAAATACCAGTATACTATTTCAGAGGCTTTTAGCCATCTTCATCGGTGCCAGAAAGATTTACGCCGCTTACATGTATTACATTGTAAGAACCTTCTCATTCGCAGAAACACAAAGAAGTGAAACGAAATGAAATTTTTGACTTTAAGGCTGAGGAAGACGATGATTAAGACAAGTGAATGACGATGGAATAATTGATGAAATGAAAAAGTGGAAGGAAACGGGAGTATCCCAAGAGAAACACATGAACTCAGTGTTGTCCATTACAAACTTATTTAGACGTGGATCGAACCAAGGACGCCATGCACCAGAGGTAAGCGCTCTACCATTAAGTCACCTTGCCCCCCTCCAACGCATAAACAAAGACTTGAGTTCTTCACCCTCGCTTTCCTATGTGATGTGTAAAACTTCTAAAATCTTAGGACGAGTCTATAAGTATTTATAAGTTTTACACAAAGGACGTGTCAAGTGTTTTTTTTTAAATGAAATATACTTTCTAGTTGTCCACCTCCAATTCCCATGATATAGGATCGAACCAGGGAGCCATTTCACTACGGATCAACGCTCTACCACTGAGCCATCGTGCCCACAGAGTCTCTTTTTGTTAAAGCATAAAACCTTTTAGTTGTTAGGTAATGATCTTTTCAAACTTTTACACTGCAGTCGTGCAGAAATCAGGGCCACGGTGGCTCAGTGGTAGTGCGTTCACCTCTGGTGCTTGGGGTCCCGGGTTCAAAGCCTGCTCCCGCCAAGTGAACTTTCTGGTGGAGAAACACCGTGTGCGTGGTTTTTCTCGGGGTTCTCCCGTTTCCTCCCACTTTCTTCATTCCACCATTTCATTCATCTCTCATCATCACCGTTTTCTTCAGCCTAACCGGCATAAACGTGGGACGTAAAACTCAAAAATCTCATTTCATTTTTTTCGTGCAGAAATGGTTGGGAGCAGATTTAAACTTACTGTAAATTCGCGGCTGTAACTGAAAGATGGATATGTACAATATTAATTTGCAGCAGCATTGTGCATTTTTATAACGTATGGGAGCTGTATTTTATACCAAGTGAAAGGTACAAGTATGAATCCATTGACAGTGCCATAGAAAGTCATAGTATCCGTGCGATACTATGACTTGCTAATTGTTACCTCAATTTTCCTGGCATAAAGTTAATGTCAGGAAAATAATTTTATATCCCAGCTGTACGGTGAAACACACAAGAGGTCAAAATTACTCCACCATACCACGACTATCCAACTAAACGCAAGTAACTCAACAAATCATATAACTACACAGGTGTTGCACAATTCACAGCGTGCTCAGCCAGCCTACTATTGTTGGCATCTTTAAAAGGAAAATTATTTTTAGGAAATAAAGCATCTGTACACTGAAAAAATGGACTGTGTCTGGAGAAAAAAAAAAAAACTTTATCTGCTGTGTATAGGACACGTGATGAATCTGAACTATGTTGTTTAGAATTATCGGACTAAATTAAAGAATAAAGCAGGCTTTGCAAACGTTGGAAAAGTTGCTACTTCTTGGTCAACGTTCTCACGGTTTTACACTACCCGGAGGGCCAAGAAACCTAATCATCTACGGTGACAATGGTTGTATGAGTGTAAAGTCTTACGTAAAATAAAAATTATTACGAATAAAAGTTATTGAAATAAAAAATAAAGGAAAAGTAATTTCATGACAATTGTCATTCTGCAATCATCCTACAAATGTGTGCAACGATGGGCAATAAGGACTGTAAAAACATCACAACAAGAAGCTAAATTCTTAAAGCAAATGATGATTTTGCTGGAAAAGTCATATATTTGTATGATTTTCTTCTTGCCGACAGTTCGTCAATCTACATGAATGGAGGGTGTTAAATGAGAAATTAATAATAGAACACAGTCTTAAGAAGCAGTTTTTTTTTTAAATAGTATATACCTGTAGCTTTATGCTGTGCCCACCTATTTTCAATATTTGGAAGGATTTGTGTCAAAAGATTCCCTCAATGAATGATCATTTTAAAACAAGAGACGATTCGTAGTCATTGCCTTGTGTTGACAATTTGTCGATCTGCAGAAACAAATGTGCCACCGGTCAAGATTTACAACAGGAATCCACATATTTTTAAAATTTATAAACTTGATAGATTAGTGTGTAAATAATTGAAATATGTTGTGATTTTCCCTATAAGATGCGCAGTTACGAATAAATGGCAGGACAAAAAAAAAAAAAAAAAAAAAAAAAAAGTAACTGAAGGAGTTACTTTTTCATATGCAAAAAGTAAAGTCAATGTGCAAAGTAATGAAGCGGAAGCATTGAAGTGTCACTGAAGTATGTATACACTGAAAGATTATTTATTGTGTTGATGTTGGAAATAACAGATACTGTAAACAAGAGTGGTAAAGCTCTATTGTAGTATAAAGTAAGTTTTCTTTTTTGAACTGTCACCTAATACAAATAATTTTAATCGCAACTGCAGTGTTTTGCCCCTATCCTCTTTTGTTCGTATACTCACCGTCGCAGACGCGCCTACTTCTTATGGACGTAGCCCCGCAGGGGCCTCCCTGCTATGCTCCTGTCCTGAGTTGTTCAGATAGCATTCGTACTTTTAGCTGCCACCTAGGACAAGATGCTTAGTGTTTCTTCCCTTACAGTTTTAATTACATATGTACAAACGCTGCATTTATGCCCATAATGTTTAAGCATCCTAAAGCGAATGTACAACGAAAAACGCAACTCCATGATGCTACAATAAAACAAGCTCCTTCAATTTTATAAAAATTTACCGAGCACGAAAGAATCATTAACTTGTCTCGTATAGAGTGCGGCCTTTGTATACAACGAAGTCAAATCTTTTTAATGACTAAGATAGTATTTTAACATCTTCATTTACGCGGATACCCACCGTCGCTGACGCGCCTGTTCCATATGGATTCACCTTTTCGGGCCCTGTACTGAGCTCAGACTCGAATAGGTAGCACTCATGCTTTTCAGTGCCCATCTGGTAAAAGTTGATTTATGGTTCTTACACAGCCATTTTATGCATTTTTCCGGACACAGCGTTTCCACGTTAAACAGCGAAGTACTTTTAAAGAGAATATGCACCAAAGAACTTTTGAGAAATATTTTCTAAGGTAGAAACAGTGGATTTCCTGATATATAACAAACCTTTAAGGAATAATACTGTACAGTACACGGGCATACAAAACTGGACGGGCCTTCTAGATTTTGGCCAACTCCACTCACGACAAATGAACGTTTACGGTACAAAGAGTAAATTTAATAAAAAACACGTGAATATGTAATGAATGTATGTATGGATCACTAATGTAAATATGAACCGTATCAACAATAACTAACTAACTAAAAAACTAACTCTATGGCCTATGGAACCCGGAGGTTCAGTGCCGCGTTCACAAAAGCTCTCCACTGACTTCTATCCTTAGCTAATTGGATCCAGTTTCTACTTTGTATTCCTATCTCTGCGAGATCCATCTTAATATTATCCTCCCATCTGCGCCTAGGTCTTCCTAATGGTCGTTTTCCTATGGGTCTACCAGTGAAGACTTTGAAAGCGTTTCTACTTTCTTCCATTCTAGCTACATGACCTGCCCACCTAAGCCTCCTAGACTTGACGACCCTAACAATGTTGGGTAAACCGTATAAACTATGTAGTTCCTCGTTATGAAGCTTCCGCCATTCCCCATTCTCGTTCCTCTTGGGTCCGAATATTCTTCTCAGGATCCTGTTCTCAAATACTTTCAGTCTATGTTCTTCCCTCAGAGTAAGCGACCACGTTTCGCAACCATACAGAACAACAGGCATGATTATCGTTTTATATATTTTAAGCTTCAAATCAACAATCAACAATCAGAAGTTTATTTTCTTATGAGTTACTTCTTCGATCAAAAATCTGCACGAATTTATTTTATTATACTTTGTGGAATTTTTAGACAAAACGTACATTTTCCACTATTTAGTCGTCTTCGAAACTTGTCAAGTGAACAATTATTCGGATGCCACAAGATTGCGTACTCATTTCATATGTTATGTAAGATTTACATCATTTACCTGTTCCATATTTACAGTGCAATTCTTTCACTGTTCAACTCTTAAGCCTGAGATGTAATAAAAGGACTAAAATCGAATGATTGTCATTAATGGAATATATTTTACACATATTTCATTAAAGTAAAGCCGTAGACATAATTAAATTCTATCTGTAATTTGTTCGGAGAAAAATGTGACGTGACTCATGCCAAATTTTATTCATATTTAAATTACACATTACTCGAGTAGACGATTGTACAAAATTTTGACACATTTCTTACCTTTTCAGATTAGGTTAGAGCTACGTGATAATGACTCTTGCAGACCTTTCTTTAGAGATGCAAATCATGACAGTGCCCTCAATGTATATCTATAGCTGTCTCATGTATATTAAAGAAAACTTGGAAAATATCAGTACCCGAAATAAAATTCTTAGCTATAACACAAGATACGGAGACGACCTCGATACACCATATTTCAGGTTAAGTAAAACACAGAGTTATAAATACACTGCGATGAAGATGTATAATCTTCTACCTACAGAAATTCGTGGTATGTGTAATAGAAACTTCGAGAAACACTGTAAATCTTGGCTCATTGAAACAACTGTGTATAGCGTTTTAGAATTTGAGAAAGAATTAAAAAATAAAAAGTGACTAGTTATGTACCTATATTCAATGTATATGTTTTATATACTCTCTTGACGTTGTCTATTGCAACAAATGTTGTTTAACGACAATAAAAATATTCTATTCTATTCTATTCTATTTTCATTTCTTTTAGCAGAGCATGCACTAAATGAGGAGCTCCATTACTACTTGCAGGTTGACTTTAGGACGACCCAGTTTAAATACAGTGTGGACGTATGGCATAAACACTACAGTGCATAAAACACGAACCAACTTATTCTAGATGGCCACTATAAAGCACGAATACTATCTAACTGTGCAGGTCATGTCGCCTGAATGAAAGAAAGTGGGAACGTTTTGACTGGACGACCAATCGGAAAAAGACTTAGGAAGACTAGGCGCAGATGGGAGGAAAAATATTAAGATGGATCTCACAGGAACAGGAATACAAAGTAGAAACTGGATCCAGTTGGCCAAGGACAGGAGTGAGTGGAGGGTTTTTGTGAACGCGGCATTGAACCTCCGAGTTCCATAGGCCATAAAGTTAGTTAGCTATCTAAGTGAGTCAGGCCAGGAGCGCAGAATGGGGGCACGAGCATTAGCGAGGACGTGTGTCCGTAGGGAGGAAGCGCGTCAGCGATGGGAGTTATAGGCATAAATGAGGATAGTGGAAGATCACATAATACTTTCACTGGTAAGAGTGCACTTTGAGCAGAACTAGTGATGGGTTAACTTTACAACGCCCGCTCCAGCAGGTATACTTACTCCGAAACGAGAAATTACACTCTATTAATTTTATGAAAATAGATCTAAAGGATATAGTATACATGAAGCTGCATCAGTTCCCGAAGGAGCAGGACGCTCATACTTTTAGGGATTATTCATTGAGTATGTACGAACTCACAAAGGGGGTTAAAAAAAAAAGCGACTTTTATTTACTTATCGACTGATACGAAAATAAAAAAGAACGTACCTGTACTTTATACAGTGAAACCTCTACTAACGGACACCTCTATAAAGCGGACACCTCTCATAACGGACATATTTTGTAATCCCCAAACACTGTAATAGGAAAAACCATGTTGACAAACCTCTCTAAAGCGGACACTCTCTAGTACGGACACGGACAGTCTTTTCTGTCTCTTATAGGTATTATTTACCTCCATATTACGGACACTTTCTCTAGAAACAAATTGAAAAATACAAAAAAAAAAAAAAAAAATACATTTTCAGAAATGCATACATATATCACCAAGGAAACATTGTAATAACATTTTTCCTGTTCAACTGGCTGTTCAGAAACTCAGATGACGCGTCTTTGTTTAACAACACCTTCACATCCTTTGCTTGCATTCCACTCCCACCCAACCTGTTTTAGAATCAAGTGATTGACAGTTGCCTGCCATTTGGGATGACACGCCATTTTACTGTTTTGCTGGAATCAAGCAGAAGACATGTTTGGTAATTTTTGTTCACGTATTCGCATATTGTCTTAGTGCCTCTATTTGTAGACGGAAGCAATAAGGTGTAAGTTGTTGTGAGCTTTCGAAATGCCACGAGAAGCGCTAATGTTAAAATCGAATTGACTGAATTTTCGAAGAATACTGAGGTGTGCGAAGGATAGCTGAAAATTTTTTTATCGGTAAAACTCAAGCACCTGAGATCATATAAAACCTAGACAAGTTAATAAAGTTGCGGTGTGAAAATGACAATGAAAATTGTCTCATTGCTTTGAACAAAGTTGGTGTGCAAGTGAATGTTTTTATAGAGTGCGGAATGAAAAAAAATCCTGTGTTAGAGTCGATGCTAAAAGCTAAGAATTTAGAGGTAGCAATAGAAATGAATGTTTCAGATTTCAAGGTCTCGAACGAGTGGTTAGAGAAGTTTCGGATTAGACAAAATTTCTTTCAAAGCGATTTGTGGAGAATCCGCAGATATCGACATGCCCACAGTCATAGAACGGTTTGATAAATTACCTTAATAGTTTGTAATTACATATCACCTTATTTACTAATTTACGTAAGAAAATATCGAAACCTCTCTAAGACGGACACCTCTTTATAGCGGACAATTTTTGATTCCCCACGGCTGTCCGCTTTAGAGAGGTTTCACTGTATCTGCATGTGTAGTGCCCTTGTACTTTATCTATGACCATGTGTGTGTGTGTGGGATGGGGGAGAATTTAACGCAATCGCATGTCTTGTGCACATGGACACTTCTTACTATTGCACTACGTAGAAAATCTATGTTATTTCATGTAGAAGTGGTAATAGAACACAGAAGAAACGCAGATCATGGGGTTCTCATGTATACTATTATCGATTAAAACTTACCTAACCTTAAGCAAACCCGTTCCTATCCCTACCCTACTTATCCCTACGTATTTTACTCTATTGCACTACACCTTTTAAAGTGGCCCTACTTATCGATACGTAGCTGGAGCGTGTATTGTAAAGTTTACCGCAAGTGATTTTGTCACAGAATGTCGCATTGTTCATATCAGGAAAGGTAGGAATAAGTAGAGTAGATCGGGTTCGCTTAGGGTTAGGGAAGTTTGGACCCTAAAATAATAGAGTGTAATTTCTATGTTCCTATGAATGTTCTGCTCAAAGTGCAATTTTGCTCTTTCACTATAACTCAAAATTTATTTCAATATCGTGTGCACTGACAGTAATTACTCATATTCGCACTCTCATTCCTTCAGAGAAAATTTTTCACGCCATATTTTACCTATAAGTGTTCTGTTTGGTAGAACCGTTTGCTCGAATGAACCCTTAAACAGTATCTTCAGACTGTAAATAAATAAATAAAACTTTAAGTTTTTACTCCTTGCACTGTCAAAATCATCTTACCCTCTTTACACAATCACTTTCCAGCAGACACATTTTTAAGTCGGCTCTAAGTGTTGCGCATGGACTCTTATCTTTTAGTTCTGAGTTCTCTTCATAATACTTCATAACCATGATGACAATTAATTGTAAATATTAAAAGCCAAGAGATGTTTGGAAACTTTGTTAGTGAAATACTAGGATCATCACAGTACGCTCAATTCTTAGTCATTTGTTTCCTCTCTCTCTCTCACGCTTGTATTTATGCTCCAGGCAGATGCCGATGAGCAATCCAAACGGTAAGATGATCTATACACCTAGAGCCTTATGGGGTGTTTACACTTAGTCGATTTGCGTTCGATTCAGTTGAATTGACGTCACTTTCAACTTAGTCGACCGTGTAAACGGGACTTCAACTTAATCGCTTGTTGATCGAAGGAGACTAATCGACTGGCAACTGAATTGAAAGACGTTCTATTTTCTGTGGTTGAAATAATTGAACACATCTATCGATCTGATTCGGATTAGTTACTTCGATTTAGTGGCAAATGCAGCGAGTCGATTTAATAGTGCGACTAAATCGACCAAGTGTGAACGCCCCATTATGCAGAGTCGTTTTGACATCTGATTAATAGAATACTACGAGGTTGACTAACGGATGGTTATGAAAATTGTATTCAGAGTCTCTGATTAGGATGTAGTATTTGACGAAGTTAATCACATGTGACTAATTAATCTAGAGCAAAGGTTAATCTTTTACCCACGGTTTAGCGTGCGACACAACATTTCGTATTTCGTATATATTCATTTTTACAGACTACGCATGCGCTGATCTACTTTTCCGTAGTTCCCACATTTATATTTCTCATCCGATGCATTAGGGTTATATAAGTTAATCATACCAAATCATCATTTTAATTGTACTCAAAGGTGACTCTGAGTACCAAAAAGTGCACCTTCCTTAGTAAAGAGTTATTATTGTTACTAACTAGTCTGTGACTAAACTTCGATTAACGAATTCTCTCTGAATACCGCCCCTAACTTCCAGAATTAATCCAGGGACGAAGTAACAACATGGTTAAGAGAGTCACATGAAGGCAAACACTAATTACGACGGATGCACTATATACCAAACACTACTATGAATACAGAAGACACTCTACTCTGCTTCACTTACACCACATTATAAATCGTACTTATTCACTACTTAATATTGTAACAGGTGATAAAGGACATGGTTTCTGTTAGCGAACGATTGGTCACTGCAGGGGAACTAGTGTAATCAATATAGTGAATGAATGTGTTGATTATCGGATCGTAAAAAGGTGTTAAAGAACACTGAAAGTCTGATGATCGGTAGAGCCTTCTTCTTTTCCACAATTACAATATCGCTATATTCTCACCTCCGTCTACACATGTTCCTTAAGTCTGAACATGTGTAGACGGAGGTGAGAATATAAACAACAATACTTTTGTGTTCAATTGTTAGGTGCTTCCATTTTTGCGCAGTGGAAAGAAATTATATTTGCCAGTAATTAATCCCAGGTACTGATTGTTGTTATAGTTGTTCCGAATGAAATTGCGAATGCGAACTGCGAATTCATGTGCCTCTACTAAATTCGAAGTTTTGCGATTGCGAATCAAGTTGCAATGTATCTTTCAAAGGTTCAATATGAAATATTTTTGCTTGAAAATTCGTACTTTACGTTCCTGAGAACACGAAGAAGACGAATGTGGATAAATGACATATTTTTTTATCAACAAATGAGAAGGGAGAATTTAACTTATTGTCTCAGCTAGAGCAACAAGAAGAAAAGTTTTTCGAGTATTTTAGAATGACGCCTGCAACATTTTATTATATACTTAATAATAATAATGTTTTATATCTTCGAACCAAAAATTTTATATCTTCGAACTTACCTTATACAGTTAGTATTACAAACTATCTTCTTTCCTTTTGTTTCAAGCAATAAAACTTTAATTTTTGCCGATATGACTTCCCTCAGGTGCTAACTCTGAATATAATATAATATAATATAATATAATATAATATAATATAATATAATATAATATAATATAATATAATATAATATAATATAATAATATTTGCAAAGGATCTATATCAATTTATTCAATTATTATATTGGCTGCTTTTTACTTTTAAAACCATTTTCTGCTGGAATTTAATTCATCTTTAAAAAATGCATACAAATTTATCAGAAACCTGGTAATCTGGATGAGCTTGGTTCCACAATGGAACTTATCAAAAACACAATTTATTAAAGCATCATCTATTTCCATATTTATTATTATTATTTGTCTCCGCAACTCACACTTTCGTCTACTTTCACGCAAAACACTTTCTTCTCTGACGTAGCGCTCAGTTCCTCTGCAGACGACTCTCCATACGCACGAATTCGGACGAATAATCCCAGCAGATTGGGATCGTTCGCATTTGCATCTTTTCTCCGGTTTTCGCAATTCGCAGGTCGGAACTGGTTGAGGCATTCCAATTTATTTACAAGTGCTGGGAAATTTGCATTCGCATTCGCAATCGCATTCGGAAGCCATGGAGGCCCGGCCGAAGTATGCTATTTAATTTGCCATTACCGTAGCAACCGCTCGGAGAGGGTGGATGCTGCGAAATGGAGATGAGGATATGTCATGTTGAGTTGCATCTCTACTAAGGATACCATTAGCTTCGTTCACTAGGACGTCACAGTAGGCTAGTGTATGAATTAGCAGGCAAATTGATTATTGGTTTCAGGGTTCGATTTGTTAATTTATCAGTGGGGGGATAGGTGGATCACAATGTGTAGTGCATTTGCATATAAATTAGGGACAGTGGGGCTTCAAAGTTGTGAGATGGCCAAAAATATTTTCTGGAGTCTCCTCTAATCAGAGTAATATTTTATGTTCAAATTCAAAATCTAGTTGAACAAAACATTCAATTATCAAAAGTAACAAAACAATATCAGAAAATGTAGTAAAGGTAGAGTAATACAAAAAAGTACGTACATACAACAAACTAAAGTTGTCTTTTTTTTAAAAAAAAAAAGAAAGAAAAAAAACATTACTTACATTTTAGTTGAAAAGGCGAGATGCATGCGAACATTCTTCGACATTTCTTGCTTTCCCGGTAGGATTGTCTGTAGCACTGTGACGCTTCAATTTTATCCACATTGTTGCATATTTTTTGGCATTAAAGAAACGCAAAGGTGGACCATTTATAGATACAAAAAGGAGCTTGCTAAGTGTTACAATCTGCATACGATTCCTCAGATTATTCAATGTTTGATTCATAGCACTAAACCTATGTTTACATTCTGCCGTTGATATTGGTATTATTTCAACAGCTTTCTTAAGGCGGTCTCTAACCCTTGGAGCGCGCTGAGATTCTCCCTATCTAAAAGCATGTAAAATTTGGTCATGATTATTTCAGGAACTACTGTACTTAGAACATTGTAATTTTGGATAAGTGTTTTAATGACCAATCTCAAGAAAATGACTGAGCAATTTTATAGATATCCCGTTTTGTTTTGCAGTTGATTTTCATTGATTAAATTTGACAATCATGCAATGAAACTCGTCGCTGCTAGCCCGAGCAGACACATTTTTTTCTCTTTGGTCATGTTCATTGTAACTCAAGAAACATTTCAACGCTCTGCGCTATACGTCCGCTTTCCTGGTATACAGTTACTGTGCGATGCCGACACACCACGGGTGGTGGAGGATGTCACCAAACTCAGTATGAGGACCTATTTATGGCTGGTCGAGGGAAAGTTGGTGAGGGTAACAGATCTATTGTCACTTTTGTTCCATGATTTTATGCTGTAGAATTCACCCACGCCAGTTATAGCTGTAGGTTTTGGTTTCACAAATGCGGTTCCTAAAACAATCGACTGCAAAAAAAAAAAAAAAAAAAAGTCACTCTGGGCTTCCGGAAAAACGATCCCTCAGGGATATTTTCTGAAGAAGTACTGGGAAAATCGACGAGAATCTGAAATGGACAGGTAAGCAAAACGAATGTCTGCTTCTTTCAAGTATTGGATTGGTGCTCATTGAAATGTCTATTGTCACTTTCAATGACAGTAAAACCAAATAGAAAGTATAATTACTAATTAGTTATTCAAACTAGTCTCTGGTTGCAGCCACATACTTTGCGTTCTCTCTGCCAACAATTAGATTCTATCAAGAAAAAGTCTGAAATCTGCAGTGGCGGAAATCAGGCCCGTATAAACGAGGGATCTGGGGGACCTGCCCCCCCAAATTTACTGACCCTCCTAAAATTTTTACGGAATGCTTGTAAATGAACTATAATATGGTTGGATCGCCCCTCCTAATTTCTACCGCCCCCCCTACATTTTTGGGCTGGCTACCTGCCTGGCAGAAAAGTAAGGGAGATCAGGCCTCCCTTCTCAGTAGCGACCATGTTATTGCTTACTAAAATATTGAAAAACTTGTACAGGTCGGGTAAATACTTTTAGCTAACAAACATTCAAATGCAATACAAACTTCTGATAACCCTAAAATACCACTAGAAAAATATCAGTTTTGAGTTGTCCACAAGAAAAATATAATCCGCCTTATGCAGAGTCGTTTTGAGGTATGATTAGCGTCATACTAAAGACCTTACTACTACAGGAACCTTATGTTAGTCGAACTCTTTAGTATGGCACTAATCACACGTCAAAATGACTCTGCATACGGCCCAATATGTGTAAGCCATATATAAGAGTTTCGAACCTAGACATACCTAATGCTGAATCAACGAAGTGACAAGCAGTGAATCAGTGGCTGCTAATATATATATATATATATATATATATATATATATATATATATATATATATATATATATATATATATATATATATATATATATATATATATATATATATATATATACTTGTCTATACTTGTTTATTATTATTATTTTTAGACATGTAAGATCAAGTACTAAAGTATTATCGGAGTAATTAGAGGCGGCCTGGTCCACCCGTGCGGGGTGGAGCAACAAGACAAAGACGAAAGTGTCTATTTCTAAGAAAAATATTTGTTTGGTTAGATGATTTCAATATCTAGTGTTACGCTGCTATGGGCTGGATGGGAAACCCAATTTTGTTGCACGGCCAACTCGGTAGCTAAGCTAGGTGGGCCAAAGTTTGCCAATCCGCCCCTGGGAATCAACACAAATAAAAGAAACGGACACCTCATTTTTCATTCCAGCTTCTCAAATTAGATAATAAACATGTCAAACTGAAATATTTATTATTAAACTAGCCTTCGGCTAGCTGGGAGCTTGTCGTCCCCAGAGGCCCATATTGGCTTGACCTACTACCTTGCACTTCATAGACCTGCAAGCATACCGAATTTCACTTCCAATATCAGGTTTCATGTCTCTGACCTTCCGAGATCCTAGGATACATCGAATTTCAGTTGAAGTACCAGGGGGCTTCGCTCCCAGACCACCTAGTTTGCTCGGCCTGCGGGCTCGCACTTCATAAACTACAAGTACACCAAATTCCAGTTTCAACACCAAGTTTCATGTCTCTAACCCTTCAGGACCCCGAGATATGAACATATAATCATTGTAATCCCCATCCATATTTCTTCCTTTCCTTTTTCTTACCTTATAGACCATATATAAAAATACCGCTTATTGAGAAGTCGAAATAGCAAATTGCATGTTTCTAATTTTCAGAGATTCTGAGATAACGACATCTTTATAATAATTGCAATCCTCGCCCCTCATTTTCCTTTCTATCTCTTTTCTTATCCTTTTTATTAAAATACTGAAAATGCTGAAATACGTGTGAAATTATTTTAAATGTGAAGTTCAAATACCAAGTTTCTTGAAGTCTCTAAGGGTTTGTAATAATGATTGTAATTCCCACTCATTTTTCTTTTCGCTCCTTTTCTTCCCTTCAAGACCATATTATGGGGGGGGGGGGGAGCTGAAAATACGTATCTAATATGAGTTCAAATACCAAATTCCATGTTTCTCAAATCCTATGTATTGTCCAAATTTCAAATTTCTGGTTGTGGATTAACCTTTGCTTAGTGTCAGCCGCAGGGAGGACAATATTAAGATGGATCTCGCAGAGATAGGAATACAAAGTAGAAACTGGATCCAATTAGCTAAGGATAGAAGTCAGTGGAGAGCTTTTGTGAACGCGGCACTGAACCTCCGGGTTCCATAGGCCATAGAGTTAGTTAGTTAGTTAGTGTCAGCCAGTCACTCAGGACTTCAATATTTTATTTACTGAGATTCAAATAGTCTGTCTAATTAAAAAGTTTACATCTAGTGTAGTCGAAATTGTCGAAGGATTATTTCTCGTCTCGATTCCATTTTTCCCATCTCGTCTCGAAAACTTCCTCGTTTTTTTCTGTATAATGACTTGAACATCTTTAAACGTAATAAGTGCTCTTCATTTTGTTCGTACAATAACTTTGTCAACTTATAGGATTATATTATGCATCATTAAGATCTAATATTTAGCAAGAAATACTGTTTCCCGCAGGACTCGAGAAATTTTTCGTTTCATGTAGAGTGTCGTGTGGAAAACAAGGTGAGAATTGTCATGTTTCTCGTCTTGTCTCGAATTTAAAAATTACTTGTTGCCTCAATTTCGAGACGAGACGAGACATCTCGTCTCGTGACAACACTACTTACCTCACCAGTGTAATATCCTTTCTGGGTCCTTCACAAAAAGAAAAAATGTACCATATTACAGGGTCAATTATGAAATACTATATTTATTCTAAAAATTCAATTTATATAGCATTTATTCACAAAGTTATAAGAACCATTCCTAACAGAATCACTAGAAAAGTCACTCAAATTCCGCTGATTCTATTTTGACAGAAATTATGCTATATTCTAGATTTACTAATGAAATAAACTCTGGAAACGACAGTATAGAGTATCAAGTGATATTTTCTAAATTAATATTGAAACCGAAAGTGATATTAGATTTATGCCGCTTCTGGTTATAGTAGAGAGATTAGAGTGGACAAAATATTTTTTCATGACTACAGAAAACCGTTTCTATCTAGGTAATTATCTATTACAGTTTTTGTCTACAGTGATCAACATTAAAATGTCAACATCAACATGAACTATGTAACATATGTATACATATGTAATATACGGAACACTGTTAGATGTCAGACACCCTGCAGCGACATGATGTGATATCTAAGCGGAAAAAAGGCAGTACGTATGTAGCATATGGATAATGTGCGCTCCGTACAGATTTATGTGCTAAACATATGGATTCAGCATATTTGTATACACGACTCCAAAAGTGCATTACCACCTGCAATTCTCGTTTTCCTGCAATAGCAGGCAACCCAAAAAGCTCGGCGGTTGGGTTGGTTCCGAATTCGAAAGGCGCTGGACCAAACCTCAATTTTGTAATAAATATATCAGTGTGGCAGACTGCAAATGAGGGAATAAAACAAATTGTTAAAAATGACAATAATATTATCATGACGGAGATGGATGACATCAAAAGTTACAAAATGATCTTACTTAAGCAGTTCAAAAAAGATGAATGGCAAAAGACACATATCAGAGGAAAACATTTCTCTCCTCACCTCCCAAAAAAAAAAAAAAACTCATAAAAAAGAAAAAGTTACATAAAGTTACGTAAGTTTTAATATAAAAGCCCCACTCTATATTGTGAAAGTTGACACCCGAAAGGCAAGAACAACTGAACCAAAGTCAATAAAATTGTGCACAGATATTGTAGACGTAAAAGGAGGGAATACGAGTTTCGTATTTTCCTGGAAAAAACGGTTGGGTGGGGCACGGACCCCTCCAAACCTTTTATCACGAAATATCAAAACTGCTAGTAACAGTATGTCAGAAGTGTGTAAAAGACATGAATAATTGCAACGGAACATTTTGTATTGAAAATACGCAAAAACTAAAGGAATACGGCCTTTTTAAATTTTCCGCGGAAAAACGGATTTAGGGGCAAAAGCTCCCACCCAAAATTTTGAAACTTGATGTCCGAAAGGCAAGAAGTGAACCGAAGTGAACGAAATTAAGCGCAGATATTGCAAACGTAACATGAGGATACGAGTTTCGTATTTTCCTCGAAAAAACGGTTAGGTGGGGCACGGAACGTGGCACGGAAAATCAAATGTGCTGGTAACAGCATGTCAGATGTGTGTAAAGGACATGAAGAATTTAATCAAACTGCGTCTATGGACAATACGCAAAAAATAAAGGAAAACGTTTATTTAAATTTTCTGTGAAAAAAAAAAAAACAGTTTTAAGGGAAAAAAGGTCAAACCCAAAATTTTGAAAGTTGATGCCCGAAAGGCAAAAGGAAGTGAACCGAAGTGAATGAAATTGTGCACAGATATTGTAGATATAAAATGGGGGAATACGGTTTTAGTATTTTTCTGGAAGTAACGGTTCGGTGGGGCACTAACCCCTCCAAACCTTTGATCACGAAATATCAAAAGTGCTAGTAACCGTATCTGAGATGTGTGTAAAGGACATGAAGAATTGCAACGAAACTTTATGTGTGGACAAAAAAATAAATGAATATTGTTGTTTTTTATTTTCCGCGGAAAAACGATTTTAGAGGGAAAAATTCTAACACAAAATTTTGGAAGTTGACGTCCGAAAGGCAGAAGAAAAAATGAAATCTTTCAGTTTTACGTCTCACGGTTATGCCGGTTAGGCTAAAGGAGACCGACGTTTATGATGAGTAATGAATGAAATGGTGGAATGAAGAAAGTGGGAGGAAACGGAGAACCTCCCAATAAGCAAAAAAAATGGAGAAGGGTTTTTCTGCGGAAAAACGGTTTTAGGTGCAAAAGCTCTCACACAAAATTATGAAAGTTGACGCCGGGAAGGCAAAAAGAAGTGAACCGAAGTGAATCAAATTGTGCACGGACATTGTAGACATAAAATGAGGGAATATGGGTTTGCTATTTTCCTGGAAAAAATGAGTGGGTGCGGCACGGACCCTCCCTAACGTTTGATCACAAAATATCAAAAGTGCTAGTATGTCAGATGTGTGTCAAGGACATGAAAAATTGCAACATAACTTTGTGTATGGACAATACGCAAAAAGTAAACGAATACGGGTTTTTCTAAGTTCTGCGGGAAAACGGTTTTAGGGGGCAAAAGCTCCCACCCTAAATTTTGAAAGTTGAACTCGAAAGGCAAACAGAAGTGAATCGAAAAAAAATGAAATGAAATCTTTAAGTTTTACGTCCCACGTTTATGCCGGTTAGGCTAAAGGAGACGGTGATGATGAGTAATGAATGAAATGGTGGAATGAAGAAAGTGGGAGGAAACGGGAGAACCCCGAGAAAACCCACGCACACGGTGTTTGTCCACCACAAAGTTCACTTGGCTGGGGCTGGGATCGAACCCGGGACCTCAAGCACCAGAGGTGAACGCTCTGCCACTGAGACACCGCGGCCCCAAGAAGTGAATCGAAGTGAGTGCAAATGTGAACATATATTGTAGACATAAAATAAGGATACGGGTTTCATATTTTCCTGGAGAAAATAGTCGTGTGGGGCACGGACCCCTCCAAACCTTTGATCACAAAAAATTAAAATGCTAATAACAGTATGTAGAAAGTGTATAAGGGACATGAAGAATTGCAATGAAACTTTTTGTATGGATAATACGCCAGAAATAAAGCAATACGGGTTCTTTTATGTTCTGTTGAAAAATGGTATTAGGGGGCAAAAGCTCCCACACAAAATTTTGAAAATTGACGCCCGAAAGGCAAAAAGAAGTGAACCGAAGTGAATGAATTTCTACACAGATATTGTAGACGTAAAATGAGGGAATACGGTTTTCTATTTTCCTGGAAAACAGGGTTGGGTGCTGCATGGACCCCTCCAAACCTGTGATCACGAAATATTAAAAGTGCTACCAACAGTATGTCAGATGTGTGCAAACAACTTGAAGAATTCCAACATAACTTTGTGTATTAACAATACGCAGAAAAATGAATACTTTTTTTTTGTTCTGCGGAAAAACGGTTTCAGGGGCAAAAGCCACCACCCGAAATTTTGAAAGTTGACGTCCGAAAGACAAGAAGAAGTGAGCCGAAGTGAATGAAATTGTGCACAGATATTGCAGACGTGAAATGAGGGTACGAGTTTCGTACTTTCCTGGGAAAAACAGTAGGGTGGTGCACAGACCCCTCCAAACCTTTGATCCCGAAAAATCAAAAGTAATAATAACAGTATGTCAGATGTGTGTAAAGGAAATAAAGAATTGCAACATAACTTTGTGTATGGACAATACGCAGAAAGTAAATGAATACGGGTTTTGTTATGTTCTGCGGGAAAACGGTTTTTGGGGGGCAAAACCTCCCAAACAAAATTTTGAATGTTGACTCCCGAAAGGCAAAAAGAAGTGAACCGAAGGGAGTGAATTTGTGCACAGATATTGTAGACATAAAGTGAGTGAATACGGGTTTCGTATTTTCCTTTAGAAATCGGTTGGGTGGGGCACCGACCCCTCCAAAGCTTTGATCACAAAAAATGAAGAATGCTAGTAGCAATATGTTAGATGTGTGTAAAAGACATGAAGAATTGCAACAAAACTTTCTGTGTGGACAAAAAATAAAGAATATGTTTTTCTTTTTTTCGGAAAGACGGTTTTAGGGGCAAAAGAACCCAAAACCAAAATTTTGAAAGTTGACGCGCGAAAGGTAAGAAGAAGTGAACTGAAGTGAATGAAATTTGGACAGATATTGTAGACACAAAATTAGGGAATAAGTTTCCTTATTTTCCTGGAAAAAACGGCCAGGTGGAGCATGGATCCCTCCAAACCCTTCATCACGAAATATCAAAATATCTAGTAACAGTATATCAGATGCGTGTAACGGACATGAAGAATTGCATCAAACTGCGTGTATGGGTTGAGTTGAGTTGATTTTAGTTTAGCGTCCCTTTCAGCAGCGAGGCTATATGAGACGTGGACCTACTGATTAACGTGGAATCCGAACCACATGAGCTCCCGCCGGGAATCGAACCCGGGTCTCCCACGCCAAAGGCGCGTACGCTAACCGCTTAGCCACGGAGGAGCTCTGCGAGTATGGGCAATACGCAAAAAATAAACGAATACATTTTTTAATTTTGGTTAAAAACGGTTTTGGTTGGCAAAAGCCCCCGTCTACAATTTTGGAATTTGACCCCAAAAGACAAGAAGAAGTGGACCGAAGTGAATGAAATGTCCACTAATATTGTAGAGATAAGGTGAGGGAATACGTGTTTCATATTTTCCTGAAAGAAAAAAAATGTGAGTGAACCGAGGCGTTGAGTCGCGGGAGAAGTGGACCGAAGCGAAAGCAATTGTATGTAGATATTGGATATGTAAAATATGGCCTGTCGTGTTTCACAAGTGTCGTGTCTCCATCCGATTTCTTCAAATTTGGCAGATCAAGTAACAGCAAACACAAACAGTATAGCGTATTTTATAGTATTTCAGGAGGCACCTTTAACCCTTGCAATGTTTTTTCAGCATAAAGAAAAACACGTGTCGATTTATTTCCAGTTTGCTATTGGTATGCCAAATTTGAAGCAAAACGGATAGGAACATTTGAGAAACACGAGAGCCCTTATTTTACATATAATGTCTACACACAATTTGATTTGCTTGGGTCCACTCCTTTCTGAGCTATTACGGTAATATTTCCTTTTTGGGGGGGGGGACCTAGGCCCCAACACTGTTTTTCCGCAAAAATTAAAACACGTTTCATATACTGTTTTGCAAATAGTCCCTTTACGAAGTTTCGTTCCAATTCTTCATATTCTTTAGGAACTTTTGCGTATGCTTATTTGCACTTTTGATATTCCGTAATCAACGGTTTAGAAGGTCCGTGCCTCACTCAACCGCTTTTCCCAGGAAAATACGAAACCCAATTATCTCGTTTTTCGTCTACAATATCTGCGCACAATTTCATTTAATTCGGTGCACTTCTTCTTGCATTTTGGGCCTCAAATTTCAAAATTTGGGATGGGGGCTTTTGCCCCCTAAAACCGTTTTTCCGCAGAAAATAATAGAAAAACCGTATTCGTTTATTTTTTGCGTATTGTCCCTACACAATGTGTCGTTCCAATTCGTCATGTCCTTTAAACATTTCTGTTATTAGCAGTTTTGATATTTCATGATCAAAGTTCTAGAGGTGTGTGTGTCCCACCTAAACGGTTTTCTTTTTTTTTTTCTCAGGAAAATGAGAAAAACGTATTCCATCATTTTATGTCGACAATATCTGTGCACAATTTCATTCAGTTCGGTTCACTTCCTCTGGCCTTCCGGGCCTGAACTTTCAAAATTTTGGGTGATAGCTTTTGCCCCCTGAAATCGTTTCTCAGCACAAAATAAAAAAAAAACCGTGTGCCTTTATTTTTTGGTATGTTGTTCATACACAAAGTTTCGTTGCAATTCTTTGTGTCCTTTACACACATTTGTCATATTGCTATTATCACTTTCGATATTTCGTGATGAAAGTTTTGGAGGGATCCGGTCCCCATCTAACTGTTTTTTTTTTAGGAAAATACGAAACACGTGTTCCCTCATTTTATATCTGCAATATGTGTGTAAAATTTCGTTTACTTCGGTTTCCTTGGTTTTTGCCTTTGGGGCGTCAACTTTCAAAATTGTGGGTGGGGTCTCTTGCCCCTTAAAACCCTTTTCTCCGCAGAATATAAGAAACACGTATTCGTTTATTTCATGTATAGTATCTACCTTCCAAATTTTATCAAGATCGGAGTGTTCCACTTCAGAAGTGTTGCTTGTTAATAATAATATTTCTCTAAAATTTTATGAACAAATAGAGGGAATTAAAGCAAAAAATTGGGATCAATTGGAACTTCGGCTCCTACCAACATTGAAAGAAATGACAGCACAAGTATTTAGATGCAAGGTAGACATAAAATTTAGAACTGAGATTTAACTATATTTCTGTCATGATTTTAATGCAGACTTCGAAGTTCTTAAATGCTAATTAAGTCAGGATTTCACATCCAAATTAAGTTGCAACATAATAATTCTTGTTAGAAAAGCCGAATCGGCAATGCGAATTTAAGATTAGCCGATACTTTAGATAGCATGGGAAAAAGGTGAAGAGTGTAACCTAAGTGTGCTGCCAAGTGAGTTGCGAGGCGGTTTAATAAATTGGATGTCTTCTACTCGGCAGAGTCCACTTCAACCGTTTAATTTTGTTTTAAAACAAAACATTTTTGTCATGAGTTACATTTAGGGATGCGCACGAGACGAATCGAGACAGGATTTTCCTGACAAAATTCGAGTCGAGACATGGCACTTCCAATAGAGAAATATACATTTTTCGAGTCGAGACATCACTTTTACAGCACATTTTCGAGACGAGACAGCCACAAATCTTGTCTCATGCGCATTCCTAGTTATATTAGCACACACTACATGAGTGACAATTTATATTATGATAGAATATACTATGAGCTTTAATAGAAAAAGTGTAGACACTCGATAATTATTTTATGTAGTAAGATTTCAATAGATTCAGTGCTTGATCGTGCCGTGTATGAAGTTATGAAATATGAATTGGTTTCAACAGGCGCGGATCCAAGAGGAATTTTATAGGGGATAGGGATACAGCCCCCCCCCATGACGCTCAGGTGTACACTGGATAGAGTGGGTTTCAATCCTACTTTATTTACACTGGGTAAAGTTGGAAACTATGGTTTAGTCCAGCGTTTCCCAACCTTTTTCAACTTGCGGCACACTTCAGGGTAACTTGAATTCTCGCGGCACACATATTATTATTATTATTATTATTATTATTATTATTATTATTATTATTATTATTATTATTATTATTATTATTATTATTATTATTATTATTATTATTTGAAAATATAAAATACTGTATTATTTTTGTCTGATTACTGACATCCTTCTCACAGAGAAGAAAGCTAGACCACTGTTTTTTTCCCCGTGGTAAATCATTATGCTTATTTTTCATTTTAATTTAAAAATAGAAAACAATTACAATCAGATATAGGGCTCAAGTTGTTAAAAATACACTTTTTTTTCGGAAACTGTATCCAACCTTTCATTAAGAAGGAGGATCACTAAATAACGAACGAACAAACGAATCTCTTTTACTTTTAAAACACAAATATAGGTAATTCGTATGCATGTTTACTTTGCCGGAAGGACTGAATAATATTTTAAAATTTCAAGTTACGAAATAGTCTGCAACAATAAAGAAGCAATAATGGTCATAACAATGATAACAAATACTTTTTTTAAAATTAGAAATGTACAGAAAAATGTTCTACAGAAAAGTAACACAGTATGAAACTTTAAATTTTAGATTCATAGTAATAATTTGAAATACAAATATACCTTTTTCTGTATGTCTTGCAATTTGATTGCTATAGAATTAATAATTTTGTTCCGATTTCCTCGCGGCACACCAGTGACCCATTCGCGGCACACCACTGTGCCGCGGCACACCGGTTGGGAAACGCTGGTTTAGTCCATCCCTTGATCATATTCTGGTTCTGCGGTGTTAATATCTGGTCAGAACTTGCTGTTCTAGAAGCCTTAAGTTCATACGCGATAGAATAGTATTTCCGCATTATGCACCTTTTTAAACTATTTTCAATATTTGTATGTATCTTCAGATAAACCCTCCGTGAAAAGTTTTATTTATTGGATACTGTATTTCTGACGATGCTTCCATTATCAAATAGTGTATGTAGTTTTATTTAACATTCTCATTGTTTTAACTTTTCTTGAGTTGATTTTGAACTTAACGTCCCTTTCAGCAGCGAAGCTATATAAAACGTGGACCTACTAATTAACGTCGAATCCGAATCACATGAACTCCCACCGGGAATCGAACCTCGGTCTTCCATGCGTTAACTTTACTTGAACTTGAACTCAAACGCTCTGCAGCAGATTTAAAACGGTGGACTTGCCACCCCTGAGATTTTCAATGAATGTATTTCTTAGTAATTATTTTAATTTTACTTTTGAAAAGGTGTAAGCATTTTGCTTTAAAAAAATCCTTGAATTATACGTAGTCAGTGTTGAATACAGGTTTCATTTTTGTACGTGGTAATAGTAACTTCCATGGTCCCCTCTCTTCTACCTCTAGACACAGAAATTTTGTTTTTAATAACGCCAAATTACAATTTTTATCAATAAAGAGTGGCTGTCCTACTAACTCTTGTATCGATTTCCTGCTAAACAAAGATAAAGTGAATCTGAAAAGGTAGGGGAACGGTAGGTAGCGGCATGACATCACGCCGTCCCCCATGCCTATCTTTGCCCATTGTAATTTCTTAGGAACTGGGGGGACGCCGTACACATTTTTTGGAGGTGGGGGACGGCGTCCCCTGCATTCCCAAGCACTTTTACCTCTGCTGCTAAGTATTAATTGCTGTAAGGACTAACGAAAAATATTATGTGGTAATTCTACTACTACTACTACTACTACTAATAATAATAATAATAATAATAAATGATCTGAATGATAAAGATGTTTTTTAACTTTCTAATACAATCTCTGTGGGCTTTCGCGAATCTGGATATATTGTTTTTAAGAGGAATAAAGAGGCTTCAAACAACGAAGATTTGTATAAAAGTCTTATCAGGTGTCTGACAGCTGACCTTGTTTTTTTTTAACACAATGTTACAAGGCACAGAAGTGTGCGGGCATTTTGCTTTTTTTTGCCTGAGTGTAGTTTCAGTACTAAAATCGAATTTCGTTCTGTCGTTGGCACGTGTCGAAGCAGCTTGTTTGCTGTGCGATGTTTTGCCTTCAGGCGATCGACTAGATCGAAGAGTCAAGAAAGAAAGAAATAAACAAAACGATATGCTTGTTTCATGGAGATATGCTTGCTTCTTGGCATTATTGTTTGAAAACTAAAACTGTTCTGAGTATCCATTTTGTTATGTCCATAATAAGTATAAAGGGAAATGTTAATTCTCATATATAGTACGGGTAAAACTGAGGGGGAACGCGAGGGTAACGTTATATATATTAGGGATGGCCGGATCCGGATCTGGTCGGATTCGAAGATCCGGATCTGGGTCCGGATCTCGAATCTCGGATCTGGATCCGGATCTGGATTCGAAATTCGGATCTGGGTTCGAAATTCGGATCTCAGATCTTAATTCTTATCCAAACCCACATCCCACCCAAATTGTGATAAACTTGAATATCAAAAATTCGCCGAAAGAAATTTCACGAAGTCCTGACAGTGAAGAAGAAAACAGAAAATTAAGAAGAATACTGGCAAGTCTATTTGTCTCCTTCAATCTACACTAACGATTAAATGCTTGCCTAACTAAAAAATAATCTGATTTGATCCGGATTAGAGTTCGAATGTCGAATCTAAGTCCACCCGGTTGCAGGACCGAGATGAAATACATACATATTTAAATTTGAAACCGGAATACAAAACACGAATATTTAAAATTCCTCAATACACCTATTTCATTGACAGTTAAGAAAACATAAACAGTTAAGATAAGTATTGACTAGTTTTTACGTACATGTATCTTGCTCAGTCTGCTCAAAATATCAAATGTATAACTTACAATTAGATTTAATAATTATTTAATAAATCACAATATGAGCACCGAGAATAAACTATGAATTTTGGTGCCCCTTATCTAGATTTGAAATTTCGGATTTATACATAGAATCAGGCTGAAAGATAAATATTTGAGATCTGGAAACCGAAACAAGTGCTAGTACCAAGATCGTAGCCGTTTGTACCTAGGTAGTGCGAGAGGAAGGCACTTGCACTAAGTCCGGGTGTACTTTGGGGAACACGAGAAACTAAAAACAGATATATATTCTTTTTCAGGGGCAAGTCGCGCTTTAACATGACTTTTCATGAGTGTTGTGTTTAAATACGAAAACTGTAATGGCGACTTGTTTGAAATAAATGCCATTTTTTTTAGCAATAATGTTAGGTTCTTTCACATTGAATAAAAATTACCAAAGCACATTTCACTGATGAGAGTGCTGGTTCTTATGGAAGCTTTCACACTGAACCGAAGATTTCCTCATGTGGGTATCGGATTGCCACAATTCACCTTTCTGAAAGACGTGGTTTATCAGGAGGTCGGCCAAGATTCTTTTGGACTTAGCGTGTAGACTGCTTCTGGTCTCAATTATTCAAATATAGTAAGACTATCCGTATATAAAGTTGGTTCGAAATGATTTAAAATGAAGGGTGCGGTGGCTCCGTGGTAGAGCGTTCACCTCCGATGATTGGGGTTCCTGGTTCGATCACAGCACGCGCCGTGTGGACTTTGTGGTGGACAAACATCGTGCTCGTGGGTATTCTCGGGGTTCTCCCGTTTCCTCCCACTTCCTTCATTCCACCATTTCACTCATTTCTCATTATCACCGTCTCCTTTAGCCTAACCGGCATAACCGCGGGACGTTAAACTTAAAGATTTCATTTCATTTCATGATTTAAAATATCACTAATTGACCTTAAGGGTATAATTGCGATTTAAATATTCGTAAATTAGAAGAGATGTAAAAATTAAGCGTTAAAATGAATCCGATAATTCCTAATGCAACCTAATAATAGCAATAAAACTCCTTATGTAACATTTTCAAAGCTAAGATTAACAGTTATGTTCTTGAAGAGGGTTTATGGCAACATAGATTATAAATCCAATTATCATAAGTAGTACCTCTGACAGCCCCGCATTTCACATCACCATCGCCCTTCATCCTGACAATTCCGGACATCCGGGCAATTCACTTACCCACAATGACTTTTCAGGCGTTCCAGTGACATCAATATCTCAGTTTGGGTTTGGGTTCATGCTTCGGTGAACCTTGACTATCACCATCAGCAGCTATTAGAGAATCAGAACTTATTTCTGTATTAGATAATGTGGGTAACTATAGCTTTTCGTCTATAGAAGACTGAAATACTGCCTTCGGTGCCCGTGGTCATGGGTTCAATTTCCGGAGAGGCACTCAACAATTTCGATGTTGACCCAGCATCGTGGGGGAGTTATCTTAAGTAAGAGGTAGTGGACTCCAGTCTAGAAAGCTGGCATAAGGACTTCGGGTGTCGATGCGTTGACTACACATCCCCACTTTGAACGTAAGGCCGCTGGTAGGAACCAAAGGACTGTCGTGCCAAGAATTTAGTTTGTTTTAATTATCATAAATGCCTTCTTTATTATTAAATTTTATCCAATATTTTATTTTCAACTAGTTTGCGAAACTCGGAGCTAGCTACTTGTTTTCTTTTTAATTCATGTTCATAGTTAGAAGAACTAATCACTAAGGAAAATCAATCTTTTCAATAAAATTCGTCTCGCGTCTTTCGTAGCTCTAAGTTTAGTTATTTTTAGTTTTTTTTTTTAAGTTGAAGGGCGGTTTATCATTTCCCCTCGCTTTCCCTATTTTTTTTCTAGTTTTACCTATATTTCTTTGCACGGACATTGCACCTATACCCACGTGCTTAGTGTGTTCGTTTACAAAAGCGGACCATTTTCCTGCCACTATAGAAAGCAAGAGTGCACTGTATCAGAGAAATATTAATTGACGTATGTAAGTGAATATATCTGTGACGAAGTCATAATTACTCAGTTTTTGCATCGTACATAGTTTCCTCATCCTCATTAATCTCTTTACCCCCGCTTCCTGAATTCCAGTTCTAGTATTTTTTCTTGATAGCGGACTGATGTCTCATGTAGACTTATTAACTATAACATCAGCAATAAATAAAGTACGGTTTAATTTGCACTAATTTTAAAACATTACATTAATTAAATATTAATAATAATATTACGGAGCGAGCTCAGGCTACTTGTTATGATTCTTGCTTCGCAATTGGATAATACCGGATTCGAATTCGGAGACCAGCCATCCTGACTGAGGATTTTCCAGGGTTGTTCCTCAGTTATACTGGGGAAATGCTAGGTTAGTACCTTGATCTAAGGCTCTGGAGACCTTCCTTTCATTCCTTTTCCAATGTTTTCATCTGTTGATTACTACAGTGTAAAGTAGCCTCTGAGGATGTATCTGGTAGCTTATAGTGAAAAAACAATAACGACGTAATATATCTTCACGAAACGTGTGGGTTAATTTAACTACAGCCTTACAGTCCCAATATATAGCTAAAGTTTTAATATCAATTTCCTGACTTTTAAATACTATTTTCATATTGTTTCAGCTTTCAATTTTCTCATGTATGTTCCCACCGAGAATGGAACCTGAGATCACATGAACAAATGCGAATATGTTAAATATTTTTGAACACTTTAATATACAAAACACAAAACGCTTCAATGATACGACGCATGGATATGTTTTGGTTACCTCCTGCAATGTATGTTTAAAGAAACATGGAGGGTGAAGAAAAAATAATAGGAATCTCTTTTATATTTACTCCTTCAACAAGCGACCGACCTCAGAAGGGCAAGCCATAAGTTAGGTAATAAAGTCATACAACGAACACAACCATATCGCTCTCCTGAAATTCTCACGCCAACCAGTCTATATTTTTTGTTGTATATACCTTCGAAGTGAAAGATATTCATTATTACATTTGTTGATGGTTGGACTCTAGTGAGTCAGAAACTACTATTAATAAAGAATTTGTTTTGTCTAGTATTCCTGCGATTAAAAGGGCCTTATCTAAAAGATATTTCATTTGTATCTGAGAAAAGGAGAAAGTTTATTTTCTAAGAATAAAATAAATATTATCAATGTGAAGCTAACATTAAGTTTCGAAGAGCAGCTAAACAGAAGAATTTGTTACCATTTACATCAGTTTTCAGACAATTCACTATACTCTGAAATGGGAAGAAATCAAACTTGGAAACATTTTACTAAAGCGACTTCGACAGAAAGGGCAACATGTAAATATTGCAAGGTTAAAATAAAATAAAGAACAAAGGTAGCACAAACGTGTTACGGAAACATTTAAAAGCACAGCAACCTACTATATCAGTGAATCCGAAAAAAGATTTAACGAATTTTAGATATTCAATTTTATAAGATCACAATTTCAGATGTAGGTTTGGATACGAATCAAGGTCTGAGATTCGAATTTCGGATCCAGATCCGAGATCCGGACCCAGATCCGAGATCCGGATCTGAGATTCGGATCCGAGATCCGGATCCGAAAATTTTTGGCCATCCCTAATATATATTTTTACATATATATATTTTTTACAGTCTCTGTTTTGGAGTAGCTAATTCCCTTTATTAAATAAGTATAAAATGTGGAAAGTTTGAAGAGTACTGGTTTCCCTCTAAATAGCTATTACCAAATAGAATATAGAAAATTTAGATAACCAAGTTCTTGATTATTTTCCACTAATTTTTAATTTTTGTTCTTTCTCTCTCTGTCTCTCTCTCTCTCTCTCTCTGTCTCTCTCTCTCTCTCACACACACGCACTCTTTGATGGTATATTTTTTAATCTATTAATGCATTTAAATTTCAATACATTCTGGAAATTAATTTAAGCGTAATTTTCAAATTTTGATACACTGTGAACATAAGCATATGGAAAAAATCCTGATTATTATTACTTCCTTTTATTTTCATTAGAATTGTATGCAGATCACTTTTCCCGGTTCCACTCAATAAGCAGTGATTGAATACAATATTTTTTGACAAGTCAAAGTAGAATTATTATTTTGAAACGAAACCAACACAATCAAACATAGCATATTTCTTTCCAAAATTTTATAAAAACGATTTATTTTATAGAGTTCAAAATTCGGCCAAATGTTTATTAGTATTAATATTACATGTTCACTTTTACTTTTTCTTGCTAAGGTAATATTATAGCGCGCTAATTAAAAATTAATTTTCTTCCATTTAAAAGCTGTTTAAGATATCGGCTGCATTTTGCAACAATGCAGAACAGCAGATAGGAATCTAACCAGGTAGATTTCTTTCTCTCTATTCCCTCGCTAGGTCACGTGCGTGAACTTAGGATTGTCCGCGGAGAAAAAGAAACCGATGGAATGTAGATTGACAGCAAATAAGAACAAAGTCTGTTTTCTTTCTCTTCATAGATCGTAAAGATTTCCTTGATTCTATGTAAACATCTCCGCGAATAATTACCTGTACAGGAATATTGCAGCTAACAACGTACGAAAGTTTCAGAAAATCTGTCTATGTTGTTTTCAAGTGTGGGGAGTGTTCATCTTATAAAATCAGTTTCGAAATGTAGAGCGTAGAACAAACTCACTTATTTTTTTGCATCAACTGACAAAAGTTTACATACAGATCAAAGAGAAGTCTTAGTGCGTTTGCACACGGCAACGATAATATCGGGGGAAGCATCGATAATGTCGGCGGTGAAATCGACTTCAATGTACTCAAATCGTAGCTTACACACGCCACCGATATTATCGGCCGATCCTCCGACACGCAGATGCTGTCGGCCAAGCCCCAGATAATGTCGGCGGTATCGCCGACACCGATTTTGTCGGTGGCAATGTTTTCTTATGATTGGATGCACATGTGGCCGATAATGTCGGCCGGCCAGTGGGTTAGATAAAGAGAGTGAGTGACAAGGCGCTGTATATTTTTGTTTCGTTTCTTGTCTTTGGAATTTTGTTGTTTCCATTTTTTTCTATTATAATTGTATAATAATATTATTATTATCTTGTCCTATAAACAACTTCGGAACAGCTTATTATTTTTTTACAGTCTCTGTTTTGGAGTAGCTAATTCCCTTTATTAAATAAGTATAAAATGTGGAAAGTTTGAAGAGTACTGGTTTCCCTCTAAATAGCTATTACCAAATAGAATATAGAAAATTTAGATAACCAAGTTCTTGATTATTTTCCACTAATTTTTAATTTTTGTTCTTTCTCTCTCTGTCTCTCTCTCTCTCTCTCTCTGTCTCTCTCTCTCTCACACACACGCACTCTTTGATGGTATATTTTTTAATCTATTAATGCATTTAAATTTCAATACATTCTGGAAATTAATTTAAGCGTAATTTTCAAATTTTGATACACTGTGAACATAAGCATATGGAAAAAATCCTGATTATTATTACTTCCTTTTATTTTCATTAGAATTGTATGCAGATCACTTTTCCCGGTTCCACTCAATAAGCAGTGATTGAATACAATATTTTTTGACAAGTCAAAGTAGAATTATTATTTTGAAACGAAACCAACACAATCAAACACTCTTTCCCAAGCTCCAAGGACAAGTTACTCACTTGGCATTTTCTTGATTGTGATCTCAACAATAGGGATGTGACTTCATGCTTCACTTGTTACAGATTTTTTCTCTCACTTCCAAAACTATCCCAAATCTCCCATTTTAAAAAATAATGTGTAGAATGGCAATTGAAAACAAAGACCAAAGCTATGTATCCAAGTTTTCCCTCTCCCCTTTGTACCGGGATCGACCCCCTGATAGAGTTCTGCATTTTAGCTACAGTGATTGGATCAAAAGGTTGTGTATTATTGCATTCTTACCTTTCTAGTTTTGCTTAGATTTTTAGAGATGGCAGGAATTTTTCCATTCGATATTTTAACCGTTATTGAACTTGTGGAATGTAGACTTTGCATATGGGATAAGATAACAGACTTTTTCAAGGACAGAGCTCCGTCGTGGCTAAGCGATTAGCGTACGCGCCTTTGGCGTGGCAGACCCGGGTTCGATTCCCGGCGGGAGCTCATGTGGTTCGGATTCCACGTTAATCAGTAGGTCCACGTCTCATATAGCCTCGCTGCTGAACGGGACGCTAAACTAAAATCACCTCACCTCTTTCAAGGACAGGATTGAAAAGCAAAAAGCACGGCGAGAAATTTATGCAAGCCTTGTCCAGGATTTTGAGTTCATGGACAAAAAGAAACGAGAAACTACAGGTATGTATGCAACAGCGCAAATCTGTCTTCAACATTAAGGGAGGGGGGGGGGGACGGGTAAGATCGTTCCCATATTATATATATACATATATAGCGATGTTCAAAATATTTCTGTAGCCGAGAAACAATGCTGTAGAGGATCAGGGGAGCAGAATTGTCTTCAACATTGGGAGGCGGGCAGATTTGAGGCTTATTCTGAGTGGACATTAATTTCATCTCACTTTCCTTTCTAGCGATCGGACACAAATAATCAAATTTCTCTCCCAAAAAACACATTTCAAATCGGATTATTGGGGAGGACAATCTCCCCAGTTCCAAGATTGGAGGGGACATGTGCCCTTCATCGCCCCGGGATTTGCTCCAGTGTATGTATGGAGCAATGTAAAACAGAATTACTAATTCGAATTTTATCATTTAATCTACTATGACATTAATGTTAACTACATGGAAAACAAAATAATATATATACATGTATTTTCATTGGGAAGGCCGATGGGGGCTGAATTTGAACGTAAACACTATCGGGGTTGTCACTATACATCTGAGCAATCCCGATAAATATGGATTCGACACAAATATTGGTCATTTTCTACTACTTTTACATGTCCCAGTAAACGCCCTCTGAGACCCCCTTGGTTCGAATTGTGAAAAAATCGCCTCTGGCCTCCAGCCGATACCGCGAAAACTTTGAATGTGACACTAAAATCTGCCATTTTCTACTACTTTTACATATTCCGATAAAAGCCCCTATGATCCTCTGGTTCCAATTTTGAAAAAAAAACCATGCCTCTGGCCAGCAGCCGATGGGGGCAGTATTTGGAAGTCAACGCCTGTGTGAGTATCACCATTCATCTCAGCGACAGTGGAAACTATTGATTTGAGACTAATATCGGTCATTTTCCATTATTTTTACATGTCTCGCAATTCTCCACCCCGGTGACTCCCGGCCCACATACAAAGGTGGCTGAATTAGAAAATCATCGCTAATGAAAGTATTACCATTGATCTCAGCGACCGCGAAAACTATGAAATCGACACTAATATCGGTCATTTTCTACTACTTTTACATGTCTGGGTTAACGCCCTCCTGAGACCCCCCTGGTTCGAATTTAGTCAAAAACGCTTCACCTTGGTCTGGGACCTGAACCAAGGTATCCGTGTCCAAAATTTGGTAACTCTCGGCCAACTTGTCTGGTTCCCAGGCCGGTCCCGGTTAAAAAAAAAAAAAAAAAACTCTTCGTATTGATCTGTGGCCTAGACCAAGCTACCCGCGACCAAATTTTAAAAACTTTCGTCCACTCGTCTGATCCACGGGCCGCACACAGATAGAGAGACAGACACTCAAGCAAACTCTATTTTATTTATATTAGAAAGGTCAGATCCACCGTTATTGTAATAGAGCGGTGCTTGAGTGATTGATCGTAGAAATTTAAAATCCAATGAGTGATAATTTCATAGCCTTGTTTTATTACAAGTTTAAACTCTTTAGTCAGTAGAGAAGAGGGCATGATTCGTGGGTCAGATTTGATGACAATGGGTTTCGGTGGGTCTTGGGTCACAGTGTGTGACAGTGGTTCATGGTGGGTGGTGGGACAGAGTGGGTCACGGTGGGTGGTGGGTCAGTTGGTTGTGGCTAAAGTTTTCATTGCCTCACACTCTCTCTGAACTACAGTGTTGAAAATTAATCAGTGAAAATCAATTGCAATTTATCAATCAATTGAAAGTAATTGCTGTGGAAATCAAAAATTGCAATTGAATTAATTGCTAATTAATTTCAATTGCAATTACTTTCAATCGATTGATTAATTGCAATTGATTCTCCTTTATTAATGGGCAACTGCAATTAACAATTAACCATTACTTACTTCCGTTGTCAATTGCAATTAACAATTAAATTTACAGATTAATTATTAATGTCAATTCAATTGAAATTTGCCCAACACTGCCACTTTTCTCTTCACTATCCCGATCCGGCCCTTCAAACTTTTTTTTCCTTCTATCGAAGCCAGTACTGCCTATTTGGGAAATTTCTCAATGTAGAGTGGTAGTGGTAAAAACGATGCATATTCGCCGTTCTGTTGGAAGGGGGGCTGGTGGAATGTGCCGTAAAATTTTACGTTGCCCCCATAGGAAAAAATCTAGATTCGACACTACTAATATATATATATATATATATATATATATATATATATATATATATATATAATTGAGAAACACTATGTTTGTGACTATAAATCTCCCGAACCGCCCCATTGATCTTAATCAAATTTGAAACATGGATGAGTTTTACGGCTGGGCTGGTTTTAGGCTATTCACTTTGATGGTACAACTTAGGGGGGGGGGGTGTAAAAATAAATAAAATTTAATAATTCCTGAACCACTCGGCCAATCTTGATCAAATTTTCAACATAGATGAGGCTCAAGCCTGGGATCGTGTTATTTAAATTTGACGAAGTAACGTGGGGGCGGAGAAGGAGGAGAGATATATATAAAAATCAATTTATATAAGACTGAAAGCCACTATTTTTGTAACTTAATAACTCTTGAACTATATCTTGAATATCCGACCGATCGCAATCAAAGTTTCAAGATGTATGAGGTTTGGATCTGGAAACATTTTTGTAATTTTACTTTAACGGTACATCCTAGGGGGGAGGGGGGAACGTATAAATAGAAACTAATAAAACCTAATAACTTTTGAACCACCCAACCAATCTCGATCTAATTTTCAACAAATATGAGGGTCGGGCCTTGGGTGTTTTTTTTTATCATTTCACTTTGACGAGCCAACGTAGGGGAGGGAGAGGGGGCAGATATATGTAAAAAAAAATAAAAATAAAAATGCTTGTCTCTGTGACTTCATCACTCTTGAACCACCCGACCGATCTAAATCAAATTTTCAATATACATGAGTATAGGGGCATTGATTACTTTAGGCTATTTACTTTGACGAAACAACGTAGGGGAAGGAGAGAGAGAGAGAAATTTAAAAATGATCAAAAATGACCGATATTACTGTTAAATCCATAGTTTTCGGGCCCGATGAGACAAACAGTAACACTTCTGATGCTGTTTCAATCCAAGTTCAGCCCTAATAGTTGGGAAGGTGGAGGGTACAATGGAGGAGAGGGGGATAAACGTTTAAAAATGATCAAAACTGAGTAATATTAGTGTCGAATCAATAGTTTTAGGAGTAGCTGAGATTAACAGTGACAATTCTGATTTCGTGTGCCGCAGCACGGGGGAGGGGGAGCTATATATAATAATAATAATCGAAAATAACCAATATTAGTGCCTAATCCATAGTTTTCGGGATTATTCTGATGAACTGTGACATCTTCGATCCGGTTTAAATGCAAAATCAGCTCCGCCACTTGCGGGAAGGGGAGAAAGTGATATATAAAATGATCGATAATGGCCACTATCAGTGTCAAATTTATAGTTTTCTGGGTCGCTTAGATGAGCAGTGGTACTTTCGATCATGTTTAAATTCAAATTCAACCCCACAAATCCACATTTGTGGGGGGTCGCTGAGATGAACAGTGACACTTTCGTTGCCATGGCCCGCAACATAGGGGAGGAGGAAATATATATATAAATGACCGAAAATGACCATTATTGGTGTCGAATCCATGATTTTTGGGGTAGAAGTTGATCAATGATCTTTCCGATGCTGTTTAAATCGATGCCATTAAAAACGAAAACAGCATATTTCACGGGTACTAAACACATGAAATACGGAGTTGTGCTTTAAAATTTTCATTTTAACTTAGCAAAGCGGGTAATATATGCTAGTAATACTAATAAAGCTCAGGTACTGTCCTTTCTCTATTTCAAAACCACCTATTTTTTAAATCTCTTTGCTATAATATCTATAACTGGAGCTATCAGTATATTTTTGTTTTTCGTCTTTATACAACACCAAGTTTATAAAGGAAGGTCTTTTATATGTGGGTTCGGAACTTGAATCTGATAGGTCATTCCCAACCATACTATCTCGCCTCCAGAAAAACTGGATTACAGGGCAGAGTCTAAAGCAAGAAATTTCTCTCTCTTTTGCTAAAAAAAACTTCAGTTCGCATACTAGTCATAGCACATGTTTAGAGGTTTTTCAACGAATCTGTATGAGACGAGACCTGCAAATGACACAATACTGAAAGTTGAGCTTACACCAGGAGTCGAATCTGGTATCATCCTAAAACAAAAAAATCCTAATGGCTGACTACTTTAATGCTCATAAATCATTCTAATGTAAAAAGTTTTGGTGAGCCCGGCCCCCTAGACTCCCCGTGGATACGAGCCTGTGTGACCCCCCACCCTCGAACACAATTTTCTGGAAGAAAGCCTCTATTCTTCCTTTTGTCTGTCTAGTTTACTGAAAACATGAAAAGCAAACTAGATCACAGAGCATAGAGTTGGAAATGATGGACATGTTGCCTTGCAGACATATTTCGTACCGTTGATGATTTTGGGAGGTTTTCCAGGGACAAAATTCACCTCGGAGTAATATCTCCTATGGTGCTCAATATGAGTTGAGTTGATTTTGTCGTCCCTTTCAGCAGCGAGGCTATATAAGACGGGACCTACTGATTAATTGACAAACCCGAACTACATGAGCTCTCACCGGAATCGAACCCGGGTCTCTCACGCCAAAGGCACGTACGCTAACCACTTAGACACGAAGAAGCTCGGAGCTCATATTAGAAAAGAAGAAAGCACATTATGGGAATTTCAGTGCAGACAACTAAGTACGACGACTGTTAAAAGAATATTTTTCATCTTGAATATATTGTAATAATGGTCAATCTTATTCGATAATGTCATTAAAAAAAAAAAAAACATTCTCTTCTCTGTAACTTACTACAGTATACAAGTTAAATTTCACACAGTGTGCAAAAGAGGGGAGGGATTACAACGTACGGTGGGCTTCGTTCGCTTCCTATCCGATGGACAAAACCTTTCTTGTAAAATTCAGCGTTTCAAAGAACCTGTATGGTTGCTGATAGCTACACATAAATTGACAGAATTTTAATTTTAGTACTGAAGCTGCCTGAGGCAAAAAAGCAAGCACACCGCAGGCGTGGTGGCTTCTGTGCCTCGTAACATTGTGTTTAAAAAACAGACACAAGGCCACTTGTCAGTTCTTGCAACTGATAAGGCTTTTTTTCTTTTATACAAATCATACTGTTGTTTGAAGTCTCTTTACTCCTTTCAAAAACAATATAACCAGATTCATGGGAACCCACAGCAATTATAATAAAAGTTGAAAAAATATCTGTATCATTCAGATACTTTATTATTATTATTATTATTATTATTATTATTATTATTATTATCACATAATATTTTTCGTTAGTCCTCACAGCAATTAATACTTAGCAGCAGAGGTTAAAGCGCGTGGGAACGCGGGGGACCCTATCCCCACCTCCAAAAAACTGTGTACGGCGTCCTCCCACTTCCTAAGCAATTACAATGGGCAAAGATAGGCATGGGGGACGGCGTGACGTCATGCCACTACCTACCGTACCCCTACCTTTTCAGATGATTCCATCCCATCTAGTCTAATCCCACCTCGCCTAACGATTTATCAGCCTAACGACTTATATCTCCAAAATAAGAATGTCTACCATTTTCGGCGAGATGGGAATTTCCATCTTACTTAATCCCATCTCGCCTAAAATGGCGATAGGATGCAAGGAGGGAATTTCTGTACTGAAGAGGGAATTCCTCTAATAGAATTTTAACCAGATATTTCAATCAATATTGGCAATCTCTGTCAATTACAATATAAATATATAATAAGTACTATACAAGAAGAAAGCATAGGGGGAAGGCGATTTAGTGAATTTAGTTCACTTTTGCTTTATTTTGGGAATACTGGAAATTGATTGGCAAAGAGAAGCTAATCAGAAACAGGATAGAAATATAGAGGGTGTTTCAAAACAATACTTACAACGTTTGAGAGCTCATTTCTGACACAGTGATAAGACAACCTGGGTGCACAATGCTTCTTTTTGGCGCTATGACCAGCCAAAAACCAGTCGGAAAAATGCCCAAAACAGCCGTAACTCGAGAACAAAACGTCGGATCGAAGTCGGGGGAAAGGAAATGTATATTATTTTTAGCCATGGCTTCCATTAATGCACAACCCGATATGGTACAGAGGCAGCACAAAGGTCACCTCAAATAAATTGAAGAATTATGGGGATATTTTATGAAAGGGGGTTATAGCCCCACACAAGTTACTGGCACATGCAAGGAGCATTAGAATATTAATTCTGTGACATTTGTGAAAAATTTGACGCTCACTGGCATTTCCGGAACAAAATTTTGAATTTTTATAAAGGCACATCATCTAATGCTTCGTCCCCTGTGCCCCCCTAAGGAGGTGCGTTACCAAAATAGCATTCCATATTTCAAAAATGCATACTCTTTTGCTACAATGACGCCAAATTTCACACTAATTAACAAAAACACCTTCTTCTCGTATGTCCCTACTAAGGATATTTCTGGTGATTTTCTTACTTTTGAAAGGGGGCTGTAGCCCCATTATCAGTCACTCTTACATGTAAGGAGCATTGGAGCATTAATTATGCGACATTCGTGATTAATCTGACGTTTACTGGCACTCCGAAAATAAATTTTGAGATTTGGTAACACATCACCCACCAGCTTTTTACGGCCCTTGCCCCCCGAAGGGGGGCCTTCCCAAAATAATGTTTGAGACGGCTTTACTAGCTTTGTGAATGAGTGTTTTTGCATTTCGTAACAAATACAACTCATTTGCCCCAAAATCTTTACGAATAATTATTGGAGAAAACTGCTTCCAAAATTTAACATTGAACCTCCCATAAGGAAAATGAACTTCTGTGTTTACACTTCCAAAAGGGGGGCTAAACATTAATTTTCTTCTATTTCCTTTAGAAATTCGAAAAATTCAGATATTTCTCAATAAGAGTGCCAAATTTTATATTAATGGTGTGAAAACTTCATCTTCTCCCAGTGCTGTAGAAAATTACACGAATTGTATAACAGTCTGTATATATATATATATATAATTAAAATCACGTTTTCAGTCAAAAGAAAAAAAAACATTTCATTTGTTTACCTTTGGAATACCAATATCTAATCTAAATGATCTAGACCCTCAAAAGTATTGTAATATTTATTTTGTATATTACTGTTACGCACACGCCTAAAATGCCATAATTGTTCTTTCATTTTAGTAGATATTTCTTTTAAAGTTATGTTTTTTAAGTAACATTCCGTATTTTGGAATGCAAAATATTGATGATAATGCTTCTACAATAACTTTGTTTTCCTTCTGTCGTATCTTCCTTTCTCACCTCGCAAAAGTCGATTTATGGTCAAAAATGGTTGGAAAATGAAAATAGGGATATTTCACCCTGTTTGACAAGTCTTGTTATAAAATACTGTACTTAGAAGGTAAATTCTGTACCACCAGTCATGTCAACTCTGACGCGAAATCGTAGCAGTTATAGTAGTATTAACTGTGGTCGTAGTAGTAATAATAGAAGTAGTAGTAATATTAGTAGTATTACAGTACTTTGCAGTCTTGAATAAAGAGTCAGTTTCCCAAACATACTACGATTAACATAGACTGACAGTAAGACCGTACGAACACGGCAAAGGCAGGGGTAGTGGAGGACATTTAAGGGAAAAAATGACAACATTAGTTTCCAATCCGTCCTTGAGTGCCCGGTTCCAACCCGGAAATACGTGCGCCCGGTTCGGCCCTATAGCATTTGTGTCCGGGCCGAACAGGACACGCCCAGCCCGTGCAGGGCAGAGCCCTGCAAACCCAGGCCCGAAGACGGCCCGGCCCGACCCGTATGGATCTGAATTCTGTGCCCGGCTCGACCCGGCCCGGCCCGGCCCGAATCTCGAGCCGGGCTCTAACCGGCCGAGCCGGGCCGAAACGGGCCGGGCAAAAATCGGGCCGAAACGGGCCGAGCACAAATCGGGCCGAACACTGTGAAAGACGGATCGGAAACTAATGTTGGCAGCCTGTGTTAATCGTAATGTGTTTGGCATGGGTGGCGATTAGGGGGGGCAAAGGGGGGCAGTTGCCCCCGCACTTTTTTTAAGTAACCAATTAATGTAATTATATAGTTTCATTTGGAAATGTAACGATTTTGTATGTGTTACTGATTAATAGGAAAAAATGCTGCCATATAATATTTGCTGTTGCGTGAATATGTATTGGTTGTCTTCCCGTGGAGTAAAGAAAGCTACAGTAATTGCGTTTTAATCGCCACAGAAAATAACCCCAAAAAATAACCTATTGGAGCACAATTTCAGCATACTTTCATTTCTTCTTACAAGGGCTCGATATGTTAGTGAGCCGCTTTGAAGCTAATCGAAAGAACATTATGCAAAAAAGTAGGGCCTATTTCACAAGTTATTCTTTAATTGCACAAAAATTGACAGTTCCTAAAATGTCTTTTCTTCTTTCTAACGTAAGGAATATCGATTAAAAAGAGCGTGATAAGAAACAACTTCTACCTTTTCCATTGTTTTGTAGTGTAATATACGAGTGAAGTGTTGTGTTTAAGGATGTACGAGTGTATATACAATAAAATTTAGTAAATTGAACATAATTCTAGGTTTTAAGTTTATTTTGTATAACTGAAGTGTGGATTGTAAGTATTGTTGTGTTTTGATGTGTTCCAAGAAAGTGAAATCTGCACCTAATGGCAACGAATATATTTCAAGAAGTTGCAAAAGCAAATATTTCTTTAAATGTCGTAGCATATGCTTGTAGTATTTACTGTCTTTCATTTTCTAAGAGTAATAACATACATTTAATATCATGTTTGGAATTAAATATTAAGTTTTTCATTAATCCTCAGTTTCAATATAACTTTTGCAAAACAAGCATCATTATTCATTACTATGATTAATATTATCCTTTCTATTTATTTGTTTTGCAAATTTATTAAATAATCTGATCACACAATTTTCCAGACAGAATTTTAAGATGTTCATGAGCAAGGAATCAAATATCTTCTTACACTTTCGTTGTTTAAGAGTACAAAGGGCTAGTATCTACTTGCGTTGTTCTTCTCAATTTACTTAATAAACTATTATATACGATATACGGTATTTTAACTGAAAATATAGTATCCTATTAGTTATACAACCTTTCGTCAAACAAAATGTTAGAAACAACCAGGAAAACTAACATTTATATACAAATATTCAGATCATGTCTTGCCCCCTCACTTTTAACGTCCAACCGCCGCCACTGGTGTTTAGGAAATTAACTCTTTATTCAAGACTGTAAAGTACTGTACTTCTACTACTCTTATTACTACTACTACTGCTACTGCTATTATTATTATTATTATTATTATTATTATTATTATTATTATTATTATTATTATTATTATTATTATTATTATTATTACTTCTACTACTACAACTGCTACGAGCGTCAGAGTTGACATGTCTGGTGGTACATACTTTACAATCTAAGTACAGAAAAAATCGAAGAAATACTAGTTATTATGGCCAGTCTGCGTAGTCTGGCCAGTAAAATGCATTCTGGTGCTAGAGGTCGTCGGATCGATCCCTCCTCGTGTTATGTGAGCTTTGTTGTGGACAAAAATCGTGAGCGTGGGAGTTTTTGGATTAGACCGTTTTCGTCCACTGTCTTCATTCCACCAATTCATCCATCATCATTCATACGTCTTGAGCCGTAATTGCCTAAAGAACATATGAGAAAGTCAAGTCCTTGACCTACTAATTAGAATTTGTTCCGCTACATTAGACCACGGAGGCCGAAACCATGAACTGGCGTGTTCATAAGATTAGCGCAATTTGTAGTAATGTTCAATTAGCACGGCAGATTCCAAATCATATTACATGTTCCTGTATTCTTTATAATTCGATGCTACAATAATAATAACAAAAAACAATGATCAAATAAATCACCCAGACCCCAGGATCGATGAAGTGTTCCTGGAACGGTGCGTAACAAGTAAATAACATAGCTATATGACGGAATGCGAGCACTAAATCAAAACAAAATCCACACATATCATTGTTGATTAAAAAATACCTCAAAAGTCCCCTGAATGAAAAATGTATAGATATCAGCTATCAAAAATGCCTCTTAACATCACATATAATAGAAGGGATAGTTAATATTAAGAAAATGAAAATATAAGGTTTCCTAAGAAACCAATAGTGCAAAATGAACATCGCTTTACTGTATGTCCTTGTACGCATCGAATAGCACGGAAACAGATTCAACAGTTTCAGGCTTTAGAGCATTTCTCCGTTCCTGAGTACTAAAATCTCTTTCAGTAGACGCACTAGAAGCAGGGATGACGAGATACTGACGCGTTAATTTACACAATTTTGGTAATGTTTGTTCTTGTTGCTTCCACCACTGCAGTATATCTAGTTCTCTTACACATGATGACATGTTGAGGTAGATGTCTACTTCATCATCAAATTCACCAGAGACTGAATGTCTATCTTCCCAATCCATTAGTTTATTCTTCTTGGTAGGTGGTTCCAAGTTATGCCAACTAGCCTAAAGGAGACGATGGTGAGAAATAAATGAAATAGTGGAGTAAATAAAGTGGAAGGAAACAGGAGAACGCCGCGAACCCCCCACACGGTGTTTGTCCACCACAAAGTTCACTTGGCGAGAGCTCGGATCAAACTAGGGACCCCATACACCAGAGGTGAACGCTCAACCGCTGAGCCACCGTTCCAGGAACACCGAATCGACCCTGGTGATTTGGTGATTTATTTGATCATTATATTTTGTTATATTTGTAGCATCATACTATAAACAATACATGAACATGTAACACCATTCGATATTTGCCTTGCTAATTGAACATTACTACAAATTGCACTGATCTTATGAGCACGCCAGTTTATGGTTTTGCCCTCCGTGGTCCAATGGTAGCGTACCAAATTCTACTTACTAGGTCAAGTACTTGACTTTACCATACGTTCTTTAGGTAACTACGGCTCAGGCTGAATGGATGATGATGGGATGAATTGGTGGAAAGAAAACAGTGGGAGGAAGCGGGACCACCCCAGAAACTCCCATGCACACGATGTTTGTCCACAACAAAGCTCACATAGCATGAGCAGGGATTGATCCGACGACCTCTAGCACCAGATGTGAGTGTTTTTTCTATTGAGTCACTATTCTCCCTCGTAGATCAAGCATCGGTTCACATTCTACGCAGACCGGCCATAATAACTAGCATTTCTCAATTTTATTCTGTACTTAGAAGGTAAATTCGGTACCATCAGACATGTCAACTCTGACGCGAAGTCGTAGCACTTGTAGTAGTATTAGCAGTGGTCGTAGTAGTAATAGTAGAAGTAGTAATATTAGTAGTAGAAGTAGTAATAGTAATAGTATTACCAGTACATCACAGTCTTGAATAAAGAGTCAGTTTCCCAAACACATTACGATTAACATAGGCTGACAGTAAGACCGTACAAACACGGCAAAAATAGAGGTAGTGGAGGACATTAAAAAAACAAGTAGGCTGACAACATTAGTTTCCGAACCGTCTTTCAGACTATCGGGCCGAGCCGGGCCGGCCCGGCTTGGCCCGGTTCGGCCCGAAATGTGCCCGGCCCGGCTAGGGCCGGGTCCAGTTTGATATTACTTGAAACGGGTCGGGCCGGGCCGGGCCGGGCCGGGCACCGGGCCGAATCGGGCGCGCCCGGCCCGTGCAGGGCTCTGGTGCAGGGCTCTGATTCATATCCACTGCAAACGCTGTTTTTGTTCCATTTTGACTTTTATTTTAGTACTCAGACGAGAATTGTGTTCTATATCTTAATTTTCTGCATTCTTTCACATATGGAAAGATTCGTTTACGTATCTAAATGTTTCATTACGTATGGAGAGCTAAATGACAAACAGGCATGTGCTGATATTAATACAAAGTTTCGAAATATTGAATTATTAAGTATTTCAATCAATGTTGCTTTGTTATACAATTAATAACAAGTCTTATTATATTTAAAAGAAGAAAAACACATCTGCAAAATTTCTCCCGATTGCAAAGGTTGACTTCGAGGTTCGAACCTGGTTTACTTTTTCCCGAAGATACCCGAAGCTGGACTTAGAAAATTTTTTCCTTAAAATAGCAATAAAGAATGCCCTCGACCTTTGAGACAACATGTACCTTTCGGGAGTCAACTTTCAAAAGTTTGGTGTGGGTTATTTTGCCCCATAAAACTGTTTTTCTGCAGAAAATAAAAAAGCATTCCTTTATTTTTTTTTTGCGTATTTGTCCATACAAAAAGTTTCGTTGGAATTCTTCGTGGCCTTTACACACATATGACATACTGTTACCAGCATTTTTTATATTTCGTGGTCAAAGGTTTGGAGGGGTCCGAGCCCCCTAACCGTATTTCTCAGAAAAATACGAAACCCGTTTGCCCTCAATTTAAACCTACAATATCTGTGCAATATTTGATTCAATTTGGTTCACTTCTTCGCGTCTTTCGGGCGTCAACTTTTAAAATTTTGGGTGGGTCTCTTGCCGCCTAAAACCGTTTTCCCGCAGATCATAAAAAACCAGTATTCCTTTATGTTTTGCGTATTGTCCATACAAAAGGTTGTGTTGCAATTCTTCATGTCCTTTACACACATCTGACATACTAGCACTTTTCATATTTCGTGATCAAAGGTTTGGAGGGTCGGCGCCCCACGCTTCCGTTTTCCCCAGGAAAATACGAAACTCGTATTCCCTCATTTTATGTCTACAATATCTGTGCACAATTTAATTCACTTCGCCTCACTTCTTCTTGACTTTTGGGCATCAACTTTCAAAACTTTGGGTGGGTTCTTTTGCCCCCTACAACTGTTTCTCCGCAGAAAATAAAAAAACGTATTCCTTTATTTTTTGCGTATTGTCCATACAGAAAGTTTCTTTCGAATTCTTGGTGGGCTTCACACACACCTGACAATCTGTTACTAGCACTCTTGATATTTCGTGATCAAAGGTTCAGAAGAGTCCGGGCCCCAACTAACCGTTTTTTTTAGGTAAATACGAAACTCGTATTCCCTCGTTTTATGTCTACAATATTTGTGCAAAATTTCATTCACTTCCGATTACTTTTTCTTACTTTTTGGCGTCAAATTTCAAAATTTTGGGATGGGGTATTTTGCCCCATAAAACCGTTTTTCCGCAAAAATAAAAAACCCGTATTCCTTTGTTTCCAATGCATTGTCCATACAAAAGTTTCGGTGCAATTCTTCATGTCTTATACACACATTTGACATACTGTTAGTAGCACTTTTGATTTTTCGTTATCAAACGTTTGGAGGGGTCGGCGCTCCACCCGACTGTTTTCTCTAGAAAAATACGAAACCCGTAACCTCATTTTCTGTCTGCAATATCTGTGCAAATTTCATTTACTTCGGCTCATTTCTTCTTTTCTTTCGGGTGTCAACTTCAAAATTTTGGGTGAGAGATTTTGACCCCTAAAACAGTTTTCCGCAGAAAATAAGAAACCAGTATTCATTTATTTTTTTGGTTATTTTGCACACACAATGTTTCGTTGCAATTCTTCATGTTCTTTACACACATCTGACATACTGTTACTAGCGCTTTTGATATTTCGTGATCAAAGGTTTGGAGGGGTCGGTGCCTCACCCAACCTTTTTCTTCAGCAAAATACGAAACTCATATCCTCATTTTACGTCTGTAATATCTGTGCAGAATTTCATTTACCTCGACTAATGTCTTTTTACCTTTCGGGCGTCAACTTTTAAAAATTTGGATGGGGTCTTTTGCCCCCTAAAACCGTTTCTCGCAGAACATTAGAAACTCATATTCCTTTATTTTTTGCGTATTGTCCATACAAAAGGTTATGTTGCAATTCTTCGTGTCCTTTACACATATCTCAAATACTGTTACTAGTACTTTTGATATTTCGTGATCAAAATGTTTGAAGGAGTCCGTGCCTCACCCAACCCCTTTTTCCAGGAAAATACGAAACCCGTATTCCCTCGTTTTAAGCCTTCAATATCTGTGCAATATTTCACTCACTTCGGTTCACTTGTTCTGACCTTTCCAGCTTCAAATTTAAAATTTTGGGGTGGGTTGTTTTGCCCCATAAAACAGTTTCTCCGCAGAAAATAATAAACCCGTATTCCTTTATTTTTTGCGTATTGTCCATACAAAAAGATATGTTGCAATTCTTCATGTCCTTTACACACATCTCAGATACTGTTACTAGTACTTTTGATATTTGGTGATCAAAGGTTTGGAGGGGTTGGCGCACTACGGAACCGTTTTCCCCAGGACAATACGAAACCCGTATCCTCATTTTACGTCTGCAGTATCTGTGCACAATTCAATTCACTTCGGCTCACTTGTTCTTGCCTTTCGGGCTTCAACTTTCAAAAGTTTGGGTGGGGCTATAGCCTTTAAAACCGTTTTCCCGCAGAACATAAAAAACCCGTATTCCTTTATTTTTTGCGTATTGTCGATACGAAATGTTTCTTTGGAATTCTTCATGTCCTTTACACACATCTGACATACTATTAATAGTACTTTCGATATTTCGTGATCAAAGGTTTGGAGGGGTCGGCGCCCCACGCTTCCGTTTTCTCAAGGAAAATTCGAAACCCATACTCCCCCATTTTATGCCTACAATATCTGTGCACAATTTCGTTCACTTCGGCTCAATTCTTCTTACCTTTCGGGCATCAACTTTCAAAATTTTGGGGTGGGTTCTTTTGCCCACAAAATAATTTTTCCGCATAAAATAAGAAACAAGTATTCATTTTCTTTTTGCGTATTCTCCATACACAATGTTTCGTTGCAATTCTTCATGTCCTTTCCAGACATCTGACATACTGTTACTAGCGCTTATGAAATTTCGTGATCAAAGATTCGGAGGAGTCCGTGCCACACTTAACCGGTTTTTTTTTAGGTAAATGCGAAACCCATATACCCTCATTTTATGTCTACAATATCTGCGCAAAATTTTATTCGCTTCGGTTCACTTTTTCTTCCCTTTTGGTGCCCAATTTCAAAATTTTGGGGTGGGGCCTTTTGCCCCATAAAACCATTTTTCCGCAAAAATGAAAAACCCGTATTTTTTTGTTTTCAGCACATTTCCCACACAAAAAGTTTCGTTGAAAGTCTTCATTTCCTTTACATACATCTCACATACTATTAATATTATTTTTGATTTTTTGTTATCAAACGTTTGGGAGGGTCGGCGCCCCACCTAACTGTTTTCTCTAAGAAAATATAAAACCCTTATCCTCATTTTACGTCTGCAGTACTTGTGTAAATTTCATTCACTTCGGCTCATTTCTTCTTGTCTTTCGGGTGTCAACTTTCAAAATTTTGGGTAGGAGCCTTTGACCCCTAAAACAGTTTTTCCGCAGGAAATAAGAAACTCGTATTGATTTATTTTATGGTTATTTTCCATACAAAATGTTTCGTTGCAATTCTTCATTTCCTTTACACACACCTCACTGTTACTAGTACTTTTGATATTTCGTGATCAAAACTTTGGAAGGGTTCGTGCCCTTTCCAACAGTTTTTTCCAGGAAAATACGAAACCCGTATTCACTCATTTTACGTTTACAATATGTGTGCACAAGTTCATTCATTTCGATTCACTTGTCCTTGCTTTTCGTTCGTCAACTTTCAAAATTTTGGGTGGGTGCTTTTCCCCGTAAAACCATTTTTACGCAGAAAATAAAAAAACAGTATTCGTATGTTTTTCGCATATTATCCATACATTAAGTTTCATTGCAATTCTTTATGTTCTTTAGACACATCTCACATACTGTTACTAGCACTTTTGATATTTCGTGATCAAATGTTTGGAGGGGTCCGTGCCTCACCGAACCTTTTTTTGCAGGAAAATACGAAACCCGTATTTCCTCATTTTAAACCTACGACATCTTTGCAATATTTCACTCACTTCGGTTCACTTCTTATCTTTCTCGCGTCAACTTTAAAATTTTGGGGTGGGTTCTTTTACCCTATAAAATTGTCTTTCCGCAGAAAATAAAAAAACGTATTCCTTTATTTTCTGCGTATTGTCCATACAAAAAGTTTCGTTGTAATTCTTCATGTCCTTTACACCCATCTGACATTTGTTACTAGTACTTTTGATATTTCATGATCAAATGTTTGGAGGAGTCCGCGCCCTACCCAGCCATTTTTTAAAGGAAAATAAGAAACCCGTATTCCCACATTTTACGTTTATAATATCTGTGCAGAATTTCATTCAGTTCGGTTCACTTCTTCTTACCTTTCGGACGTCAAATTTCAAAATTTTTCGTGGGGGCTTTTGCCCCCTAAAACTGTTTTCTGCAGAACATTAAAACCTCATATTCCTTTATTTTTTACGTGTTGTCCATAGAAAAAGTTTCGTTACAATTCTTCATGTCCTTTACACACATCTGACATACTGTTACAAGCAGTTTTGATATCTCGTGATCAAGGGTTTGGAGGGGTCCGTGCCCCACCCTACCGTTTTTTTTCAGGAAAATATGAAGCCTGTATTCCCACATTTTACGTCTGCAATATCTGTGCACAATTTTATTCACTTGGGTTCAGTTATTCTTGCCTTTCGCGTGTCAATTTTCAAAACTTTGGGTGAGTCTTTTATATTAAACCTTTACTTTATGTAACTTTTTCTTTTTGATTTTTTTTGGGGGGGGAAGTAGTAATTGCGGGACTTGAGGCCATTTTGGACTTTGACCCCGATCTTTGTGACGTCATAGGTCAAAGGTCAATGACCTTGGCCCGGAGTCAATGACCGAGGGGTACCTAGGACCACCCCCTCTAAATTTTGGCAGGGGTACCTTGGCCCACCCCCTAAATTTTGGCAGGGGTACATAGGACCACCCCCCTTAAATTTTGGAAATTGCCAAATCTAAAAATTTGGTATGGTAGCCTAGGACCATAGTATGTACCTCTATCAGTATTGGGGGTCTATGTCGTTCCCTTTCATGGGTAAAAAATTGCCAAAAATTCAAATTTCGGGGGTTTTTGACCTAATTTATCCCCTTTGATGAGGTATTATTACCTTATATGGTTATATGGACGTATACAGGGGTCCATTACCTTTCATAAGACATGGGTATATTAATGCACCCCTTGAAAAATTTGGGAGGGGTACCTTAGCCCACCACTTAAATTTTCGAAATTGACCAATTTAAACATTGGGTATTATAGTACAGGACCCTAATATGTATTATGATAAATTTGGGTGGTCCACCTCATTCCCTTCTAGGGGTACAAAATTGCCAAAAATATAAACGTATGCAATACGTTATACCACGTGTTTGGTTTTTGGTTGATTTTATCCCCTTTGATGAGGTGTTATTATCCTATATAGTCATATGGTCATGTATAGGGGTCTATTACCTATTATAATATATGGGTACATTTGTGCACCCCTTTAAAAATTTGGGAGGGGTACCTTGGCCCACCCCCTTAAATTTTGGAAATTGCCCAATTTCAACATTTGGTATTATAGTATAGGACCCTAATATAGATCACTATAAATTTGGGTGGTCCACCTCGTTCCCTTTTAGGGGTACAAAATTGCCAAAATTTTAGTACAACCACGTGTTTGGTATTTGGTACATTTTATCCCCCTTTGATGAGGTCCTATTACCTTATATGATTATATGGTCATGTATAGGTGTCCATTCCCTTTCGTAAGACATGGGTATATTGGTGCACCCCCGGGAAGGGCACCTTGGCCCACCCCTTAAATTTTGGAAAATGCTCAATTTAAACATTTGGTATTATAGTACAGGACCTCAATATGTATCATGATAAATTTGGATGGTCCACATCGTTCCCTTTTAGGGGTACAAAATTGCCAAAATTGTACCACGTATTTGGTTTTTGGTCCATTTTATCTCCTTTGATGAGATTCTATGACTACAGGGGTCCATTTCCTATCATAAGACATGGGTATATTGTTGCACCCTTCTTAAATTTTAGCAATGGGGGTCCACTGAAATTGTCCAATTTAAGCATAGTACAGGACCTCAATATGTTTCGGTGGTCCTATTGTCAAATTTTTAAATACAACCACGTGTTCGGTTATTGACTCAATTTATCCTATTTGATAAGGTTATAAGGTATTGACGGGTATCCCCTTTCAATTTGGTAGGACCCTTCGGTTGTAGTACAGTCACGTGATCGATGATTTGGTTTTGATGCGCGACGAGGTCCCTGGTCAATGTTCTCTACGAATTAGGTGGAAACTTTGAACAAGATTCTTGGCATTTAAAACTTTTTTTTCAACTTTTCAAACTAAAAAAAAATCAAAACAAAAAATGAAACGAAAACTTTTAAACAAAAATCTTGAAACTAAAAATTTTTCAAAACAAAAATTTGGAACGAAAAAATTTTGAAACGAAAAAATTTGAAACAAAAATTTTGAAACGAAAAATTTTCAACAAAAAAATTTGGAACGAAAAATTTTCAAACAAAAATTTAGGAACAAATTTCAGAATTTTTTTAAAACAAAATTTAGAAACAAATTTTTCAAACTAAAAATTTCAAACGAAAAAATTTCAAACCAGTTTCAAACAAAAAATTTTGAAACAAAAAAATTCAAACAAAAATTTTCAAACAAAAAATTTTCAACAAAAAAAATTTGAAACGAAAAATTTTCAAACAAAAATTTTGAAACAATAAATTTACAAACAAAAATTTCAAACAAAAATTTTGAAAAAAAAATTGAAAAAAATTTTCAAACAAAATTTTTGAAAAAAATTTCAAAACAAATTTGAAACGAACAATTTTTCAAATAGAATTTAAATCAAACAGTGATCAGCTTTCACGGTTAACTGTTAAGCTTTATCCGGTTTTTAACTATTCGATTAACAAATAAACGGTTTTCAACTATTCGATTAACAAATAAACGGTTTTCAACTACTCGATAAACAGATGAACTGTTTTTTCCTTTTCACACCAGTGAGTGCAAGAATTTACAAACTAAAACAAAAAAAATTGTACTCGCTTTAAATACACATCATTTTTGAAACAAGGTGTTAGTGTTCATCATGGATACACAGTGGAAACATCCATTTACCTGTATTCTCGCAGGGCCTAGTGGGTGTGGAAAAACGTATTTTGTGAAGCGATTACTGTCACATCTCCCAACCATGATCAATGCAAAATTTCGTAAGATATACTGGTATTATGCAGAATGGCAAGACGTGTATGCAACAATGCCGGCTCCAGTAGAATTTCACGAAGGACTTCCACGAATGAAAGATTTTCAGCCTCAAGATGGACCACATTTGATTATTATTGATGACCATATGCGAGAAGTGAATAGTGATATTGTTGATATGTTCACAAAAGGATCACATCATCGAAATATTAGTGTGATTTTTATAACACAAAATGTATTTCATCAAAGTAAAGCAAATAGAAATATGAGTTTAAATTGTTCGTATTTGGTGTTGTTTAAAAATCCACGTGACAAGTCACAAATCAAACATATGAGTTATCAAATCATGCCTGAACATCCACTGTTTCTACAAGAAAGTTATGCAGACGCAACAAGAAATCCACATGGTTATTTACTGATGGATCTTAAACAAGATACACCCGATGAAATGCGATTTCGTACAAATATTTTTCCCGACGATTTGCATCATTATGTTTACGTACCAACAAAACATGTTTAAATTATTGTGCATGTGAAAAGAATGACTTAGTCTGTCACGATGTCTCCTACACTGAAACACGCTGATCTGCTACGTGCTCTGCACAAAGCTAAACCAAGATTGCGTAAAGCTATTATTGCCAATGCAGACGCTTCATTAATTCATAGTATTTGTGAATGTTGTTATAATGTCTTAAAAGGCAATGTTCCACTGACAAGTGCGCAGAAGTCAAGATTAAAGCGTTACAAGAACACGCTCCGCTATCTCGTAGACAATACAAAATCATTGGATAAAAAGAAGAAACATTTAGCCGTACAACAAGGAGGATTCTTACCTGCATTACTTGCACCTATTGTAGGAAGTGTGTTATCCAGTATTTTGTTTAAACAATAAACGTCATGGAACATAGCAAGAAGATGGTTTTAGTGCCATCAGAAATGCTTCAACGAATGCATGCATCATCATCCCGTGTGAGTGAAAATCGAGAATCTAATCTCGATCGTGAAATGCAATCTATATTGAATACATCGTATCCAAGTGATGAAGAAAAATGGAATCAGTACAATAGAATATTACAGAAATATCTTTATGTGATACGTAAACAAGAAGAACCAATACCACTCACAATTACATCAATGAAACCTGATGGTGACGTCCCGAATGTTGACGATAGCACGAAACAAGAAATTTTAGCCGCAATACCACAAATGTATCGTAAGAAAGCCGAACTACTATTCCGTCGTTTAAACAAGATGACGCAATTACGTGGGATCATAAAGGAACAGTGTACATCAACGATAATAAACTACATGGATCCAATATTGTAGATTTAATGTGTGATGTGACTCGACCGAGGAAACATTCTAATCCTCAAGGCTGGGGATTGTTTTGCAACTACCTTGCATCGTCAAACACACCTCAAGAATTGATTGGTAATCCACGGAGATTAAACTATATTGTCAAGCATAATAGTACAACAGCATCTGAAGGATCTGCACCACCAAAACCGGCACCTGAATTATTTTCTTCCGGAGAAGAAGATTATGATGATGATGTTTTAGAAGTCCGACCAAAAGGAAAACGTATCATTCCACAATGGTCAACGTACAAACCATGAACAAAAAGTTGAAATCCATTTATTACAATCCAGCACATCCTGCATCGTTTTCTACTGCAAAGAAATTATGGCAAGCCACAGGAAAATCTATACCTCTAGCCAAAATAAAACTTTGGTTAAACAAACAACCTACCTACACGTTACATCGTCCTGTACGTCGTCGTTTCCGAAGAGATTTTTATCTTGTCAACAATATTGATGATCAATAGGAATGTGATTTAAATGATTTACAATCACTTCAAAACTATAATGACAATTACCGCTATATTCTTACAGTGATTGATGTGTTTAGTCGGTACGGGTGGGCTGTACCACTAAAATCAAAAAGTGCCGAGGATATAGTGAATGCATTTGAAATGATTTTCCAGGAGAGGAAACCAATTGTGCTACGTAGTGATCAAGGAATTGAATTTACCAACAAGACAGTACAAAAGTTTCTCAGGAAACACAACGTGCAACATGTTACAACAAAGGATCCAGATATTAAAGCCAGCATCGCAGAAAGATTTAATCTGACATTGAAACATCGTATGTGGAAATACTTTACCAAATATCAAACATACAATTACATCAAAGTATTGCCTTTACTTGTAAAAGCATACAATAAAAGTCGGCATTCCAGTATTAAAATGGCACCTGCAAACGTTTCTCAGGACAATTTACTGGAGGTGTGGCATAACTTATACGACAGAAAGCTACAACGTTCAAAACAAGATACGGATTTATCTGTTGGTGATACTGTTCGTATAAGTAAAACAAAACGTATCTTTGACAAGGGTTACCTCGAGAACTGGACTTGGGAAATATTCAGAGTAAAAGCCATTGTACCAAGAAACCCACCAGTGTATCGACTAGAGGATTTAAATCATCAACTCATCGATGGTGTTTTCTACAGAGAAGAATTACAACCAGTACCGCTCCCTTCGACGTTCCTCATCGATAAAATATTACGTACAAGAACAAAAGGTCTCAGAAAGGAGTATCTCGTCCAGTGGAAAGGATATCCTTCCTCATTCAATTCGTGGATCCTTGCAACTTCATTGAAGAAGAAGAAGAATGGAACCTGATCAAGATTTTTACGTTACACTTCCCAGTAATAGTTCCATGGATTATTTTCCAGAAAATACATTGACTTCATATATTACGAAATTACAACGACGTGTAGAGTTTCGCCAGAAATGGGATGTGGCAATTGTAGAGATTCATTATCCACATTCTTTGCTGAACATTAACAGTGAAAACAATAAAATATATTACAAATCATCAAGTAGTAATGATCAAGAACCGTGGAAGGTTGTAACGATCCCTGTACGCTATTATAACAATATACGGGATCTTATTCATGCAATTAATATACATCATAAAGAAACCAATTTATTTATATCTCATGACGCAACTAATAATATATGCCTCATAAGACATCCCAAAAAGGAAATCCATACTTCTGTGCAATTCTCACCAAGTGTTTGTTTAATGCTTGGATTTGAACCGAAAAGTGATTTAAAAGATATGGAAAAAAGACAATATACACCGGATGTACGATTAGGTTTACCATCACAAATGTACGTCTATCGTGACATTATTGAATCTGTCATTGTTGGAGATACAATTGTACCCTTGCTACGAATTGTCAACATGGATCCTGTAAATCATACTTTTGGAAGTCATGCAGTACAAATCTTTAATCCTGCACATTATGTTCCGGTGGAAAAAATGAATTTTGAGCAAATACAAATCGATATAAGGGATAGCACAGGTCATCGTATGCCATTCACCTTTGGAACGGTGTGTACAAAACTACATTTCCGTCGTCGACGTCATGACTGATCCGTATTTGCAATACTACCAAAAACAAGCGTTATCCGGTATCGGCAACGTCTATGTGGGAAGTCCCTATCAAGCAGGACATGGCATTGGAAGTTTCCTTGGTGGCTTATTTCGTTCAGTGTTACCACTTGTGAAGCAAGGAGCTAAAACTGTGGGAAAAGAATTATTAAAATCAGGTGCCAATATGATTACTGATGTTGTGATCTCGAATCAACCGCTGGAAGAATCGTTTCATCAACGTATGCAAGAGGCAAAAACAAATTTACAAGAAAAAGCTAAAAATAAGTTGAAAACTATGCTGGGAAGTGGATATCATAAACGAAAGTGGGATGACTGCTCTGAGTTTGAGGTTGACCTTCCAACGATCAACAACATCATCAATCCTACAAAGAGACGTAAATTATCACATAAGAAGAAGAAGAGATCATTGGCATCGTCACCAGATATTTTTGATTAATTCAACGATGGCTTTCTTACATCATCAATCCTGTGAATGTGTAAAAAGTGAATTGGACATTTTTTCAACATTACCCACGCAAACCAGTGTTCTGGACAATCGTATTATTGGCTACAAACCAATTAGTTCAATTGCTGAAAATTCACCAATAGAATTTGTAGTGAGTGGTAGCAGTGATGAATATATTGATTTGCCACAAACCTTATTATACATCCAAGCACAAATTGTGAAACCAGATGGTTCCCCCTTCATCAATACGGATAAAGCAATTGCACCTGTCAATGATTTTCTAAATGCTATGTTTAGTGAAGTACAAATCTACTTGAACAATAAACTGATTTCATTTCCGTCACATAATCATCCATATCGTTCGTACCTGGAAAAACTGCTCAATTATAGTGATGGAGCTAAAAATACACATTTACAAACAGCAATGTGGTTTTAAGATACGGCTGGTCATATGAACGCAACCACAAGTGAGAACAAAGGATTTCAACAACGCTATGAACTGACAAAACAAAGTATGAAATTCGATATGATTGGACATCTTCATTGTGACATTTTTAATCAAGATAATTTTTTAATTCATGGAGTGGAATTACGTGTGAAACTTATTCCTGCAAAACCAAACTTTTGTCTCATGGCCGGTGAAAGTGGTGCCAATGCAAAAATCAATATTCTAGATGCATCGTTGCAGGTGAAAAAAGTCAGCATCAGCCCTAGTGTCAAATTGGCACACAATAAAATTTTACAATTTACACCGGCAAAGTATCCTCTGACAAGGGTTCAAATGAAATCATTTACCATCCCGAAGGATATACAATCCAAAACTATTGATAACCTGTTTATGGGAACATTGCCAAATCGTATTATTGTAGGATTTACATCGAATGAAGCATCCAGTGGAACTATTACCACCAATCCATTTGAATTTCAACATCTAAAAATTAATTTCTTTACATTGTACGTGGATGGAAAAGCTGTACCTTCAAAACCATTGCAACCCAACTTTGAAGAAAATCTCTACATTTCATCGTATCACACATTGTTCTCAGGCTCTGGCATACATTTTACCAATACTGGAAATACAATTTCAAGAGCCGACTACAAGAATGGATATACACTGTTTGTATTTGACCTAACTCCCGATTCTTCTGCTGGAGATTGTCACTATTGGAATTTACAACGACATGGAGCCATCCGATTGGAAGTTCATTTCCAAGAGAAATTAGCAGCACCTGCAAACTGTATTGTGTGTGGAGAGTTTTCCTCACTCCTAGAGATCGACCACCAGCGCAACATTATCCTGGACTTTTAAATTACAAGGTACGTATACGTTATGTATCATTTCTATTCACGATGTTGAATACATCACAATTAGCTAGTGCTTTAAACGGTAGTCCATTATTCAGAAATCATTTTACCGGGGTATTTGCAAGCGATGAGTTGCCCTCACGGATTTCTCTACCTCTGGCGATCATTGTAAATACAGATCCATCTACAAAATTAGGAAGCCATTGGATTGCAATTTATATTGATAATCGCGGTGTTGGAGAATATTTTGACAGCTATGGCCTTCCTCCTTATGTACCACACCATGTTGCATTCTTAAAACTCCATTGTATGTACTACAAATATAATAATAGACAAATGCAAAGTCTTGGTTCATCTGTATGTGGCTATTATGCTTATTTTTATTTGTGCTGTAAAGCCCAAGGAAAATCTCTGCGTGAAATTCAATATTTGTTCACAACAGTACCCACGGTTAATGATCGTAGACTGCTGCAATATACCTTCCAGGTAATTTTATCATATTTATCAATGTAAGTGTATTTGTTTTATCATCATCTATTTCTATACTAATCATCTTTTTCCTCGTTCTTTTTTTACAGAATTCACAATACGAAGCTTTGCAAACGGGTGCTATGCTGCAAAACATGGAAACAAATCATTACAATCAAGAAGAGGAGGCGATCTAATGAAGAAACCCAGCTCAATATACAAACATTGTCAATAAGAAAGAAAAAGAAGAAACCAGAAAAATGAATAAAATGCAATTTATGCTTATTTATGTGTTTTTATTGTCCATTCCACATACAACATTATCAGATTCTCCTAAAGAACTGTGCGATATAAGACGAGAACCCTGGGCAAAGTTTCCACCTAATTCCTAGAGAACTTTGACCAGGGACCTCGTCGCGCATCAAAACCAAATCATCGATCACGTGACTGTACTACACCCGAAGGGTCCTACCAAATTGAAAGGGGATACCCGTCAATACCTTATAACCTTATCAAATAGGATAAATTGAGTCAATAACCGAACACGTGGTTGTATTTAAAAATTTGACAATAGGACCACCGAAACATATTGAGGTCCTGTACTATGCTTAAATTGGACAATTTCAGTGGACCCCCATTGCTAAAATTTAAGAAGGGTGCAACAATATACCCATGTCTTATGATAGGAAATGGACCCCTGTAGTCATAGAATCTCATCAAAGGGGATAAAATGGACCAAAAACCAAATACGTGGTACAATTTTGGCAATTTTGTACCCCTAAAAGGGAACGATGTGGACCATCCAAATTTATCATGATACATATTGAGGTCCTGTACTATAATACCAAATGTTTAAATTGAGCATTTTCCAAAATTTAAGGGGTGGGCCAAGGTGCCCTTCCCGGGGGTGCACCAATATACCCATGTCTTACGAAAGGGAATGGACACCTATACATGACCATATAACCATATAAGGTAATAGGACCTCATCAAAGGGGGATAAAATGTACCAAATACCAAACACGTGGTTGTACTAAAATTTTGGCAATTTTGTACCCCTAAAAGGGAACGAGGTGGACCACCCAAATTTATAGTGATCTATATTAGGGTCCTATACTATAATACCAAATGTTGAAATTGGGCAATTTCCAAAATTTAAGGGGGTGGGCCAAGGTACCCCTCCCAAATTTTTAAAGGGGTGCACAAATGTACCCATATATTATAATAGGTAATAGACCCCTATACATGACCATATGACTATATAGAATAATAACACCTCATCAAAGGGGATAAAATCAACCAAAAACCAAACACGTGGTATAACTTATTGCATACGTTTATATTTTTGGCAATTTTGTACCCCTAGAAGGGAATGAGGTGGACCACCCAAATTTATCATAATACATATTAGGGTCCTACCAAATGTTTAAATTGGTCAATTTCGAAAATTTAAGTGGTGGGCTAAGGTACCCCTCCCAAATTTTTCAAGGGGTGCATTAATATACCCATGTCTTATGAAAGGTAATGGACCCCTGTATACGTCCATATAACCATATAAGGTAATAATACCTCATCAAAGGGGATAAATTAGGTCAAAAACCCCCGAAATTTGAATTTTTGGCAATTTTTTACCCATGAAAGGGAACGACATAGACCCCCAATACTGATAGAGGTACATACTATGGTCCTAGGCTACCATACCAAATTTTTAGATTTGGCAATTTCCAAAATTTAAGGGGGGTGGTCCTATGTACCCCTGCCAAAATTTAGGGGGTGGGCCAAGGTACCCCTGCCAAAATTTAGAGGGGGTGGTCCTAGGTACCCCTCGGTCATTGACTCCGGGCCAAGGTCATTGACCTTTGACCTATGACGTCACAAAGATCGGGGTCAAAGTCCAAAATGGCCTCAAGTCCCGCAATTACTACTGGGGAGAAGGAGAGAAATGTTTTTTCTGATATGTGTCTTTTGCCATTCATCTTTTTTGAGCTGCTTAAGTAAGATCATTTTGTAACTTTTGATGTCATCCAACTCCGTCACGATAATAAAATTGTCATTCTTAACAATCTGTTTTATTTCCTTATTTTTCAGTTTGCCACACTGATATATTTTTAACAAAATTGAGGTTTGGTCCAACGCCTTTCGAATTCGGAACCAACCTAACCGCCGAGCTTTTTGGGTTGCCTGCTATTGCAGGAAAACGAGAATTGCAGGTGGTAATGCACTTTTGGAGTCGTGTATACAATATACCGATGTCCGGATAACGGGTTTTTCTCTGTGTATTGTGACTTGAAAAGACTGGCCACCCACTAGTCATTCAAAAGCCAAATTTAATCAATCGTATGCATGAAATTATGATGCGACAGCTTGAAGAAACATCTCAGTTATCCAAAAAAGATGTTCTTGTGTTGCTCATGATGAATAAAATCGATGGATGTCAAAGAGTTAGGAGAGTGACCAGACATTTTTTGAACCAGACTGTACAAGACGAAATTAGGGATGGAACAAATAAATTCAGACCCAATAATATTATATCCTACAGTGCTTATATTGAACACATTCTTCACTTGCTTTTACTGTGAACGGACTTAGTCTCAAACTTTAAAATATTTTACGTTTTGCATTTTAAAAAGATATGTGAAAATTAGTAAGGAGCCAGTTTTGTTCTTTTTCCAATCACTTGACTGTTATGCTTCTGCTGTAAGAAAAGTTACATTATCTGTGCTTCAGTCTATTTTCAGATTCGAGGGAGAAAATGACTGAATAATAATAGTACTCCAATAAGCTGTAAAAAAATTAAACTTCTTATAAGCATTTCGTGTAGGGAGACAGGGCAACGCGAGGAAGAGGAAAGAGAAAAACTGGTCGATTGTTGTTTTCCGTGCGAGCAGCAGCCAGTCTTACTGCGCGGTTGTCAAATTTAAATGATCAAAGTCCACTGGAACATGAAACGGGATATCTATAAAATTGCTCAGTCATTTTCTTGAGATTGGTCATTGAAACACTTATCCAAAATCACAATGTTCTAAGTACAGTAGTTCCTGAAATAATCGTGACCAAATTTTACATGCTTTTAGATAGGGAGAATCTCAGCGCGCTCCAAGGGTTAGAGACCGCCTTAATGTTCAAAAATAATACACACCCACAGGTTTGTGATTTCATATATATCGCAACTCATCCACATCTAAGGCCCGCTATACACTATAAGATAGATCCTAGGAAATCTCTTACGATCTATCCTAGAGTCAAAATCTCAACGTGTATGGCAACAGATCCCATGTCATTTCCTGTGTTCTGAACGATCCTATGAGATTTCTCTTGTTTAGAGCACGCTCTATTTCGGAAAGAAAATTCGTAAGATTTCGATTTAAGCGACATCAGGTGAGAGAAAGTGAAACCAAAACAAATGAAAACACAAATGATGATGTATCTTCTGATCGTGCAGGTTTACTTTAGATGTACCACTCGCAATAATTGTTGAAAAAATGTAATTTGTCACTATTTCCTAAATGATTTGCATTGACCGACATAAAAATATCTTACATAGCATAGATAAAATCCCTGAAGGGGACCAACAAAAGCAATTGTTGATAACCTACAATTCTTTTACGATTTGCGTACAAATACGGGGTCAAGATATATATAATATAAAAACTATAGTGCAAAAAACGCAAACCAAGTTGTGCTAGGTTGTTTCTAGAAAGTACGAATGCTGTTTAACCGAGTCAGAGTAGGGCTAAGCGGAGTCCCGAGCGTCAGTGAGGGGGTGCGAGCGAAGGAAGCAGGCGCGTCAGTTGATGTAGTGAAAACGAGTGCGTTTTGGCAATGATACGAGTTTGAATAGCACTTGTCATGGTATCGTGGTAGTAGCGCTCCACTCGTAAACATAAATTATAGCTTCTGTAAAAAATGCAGAAATACACCGGTGGTGGAAAATAGTAACACCGGTCAACTTTCATATGCACTCACTTACCTAAAAGTTTCGCAGAAGGGGTCCAGAAGTAAGCAGAACATACAAAATTTACAGGAGAAATGGAAGATGCAAGTACTTAGACCTAAGACAACCTAACTAAATCTAACCTAATGAAGTTAACTAGCTTAAACTAACCTAATATTAATAGAAGTAAGCGAAATTCTATCACTTTTTGAAAATTGTGTTGGACCCATGTACTAATATAATCTAACGTAACATAACCGTAACTAACCTGAACCAACCTAAACTAAACTAATGTGAATACAAACTACCGAAATTGTAGCATTTCTTAGAAAAAATAGCTGGACCCTTTCTGCTAAACATTGTCTCACCTATTTTAACCGTCGTTAAAACATTTATAATGATTTTACACTAGTAACCCTAGAGTTGTAAACATAAAACACAGGTGTATTACTTTGTATTTAATTATGTTGCTTCCAAAAAATTTGTTCCTTATAAATATGTCTTTTCATTCAAAGTATTAAATTTTACTTGTAAATCTTCTAAAATGTGGTGCGCCGAAAGTATACCAGCACCCTTCTGACTTATGCTCTTTTTTTTCCTTTTAGAGGTATCAATTTAACAATATAGCGCCTGATATTAATATCAATGGGATGTGCAGTGTAGTTAGCATAGTAATTCTTCAACTTTATACTTTTATTAAATAGAACTATTTCACAATGTTGATATACGTCATTCGGTCAGACAGGAAAAATCTTCACGTGTATGGCACACAAGGGTAAGATTTCCTACAAGATATGTCATAACATTTTTCCGAAGATAAATCCTAAGATATTTCCTAGGATTGATCTTGTAATGTATAGCGCGCCTGCTGCGAACAACTCTAAAGTCCTGGCCTTGCCTATTTCTGTTCTTTTTCTTTAAAGCCAAATGGAACCTATATAACTCTTCAATTGTTTGAAAATCCAAATTAACCGAAGTGGTGTATTGTCAATTTAACGCCGGGCCCCAGTGGCGGCGGTTGGACGTTAAAAGTGAGGGGGCAAGACATGATCTGAATATTTGTATATAAATGTTAGTTTTCCTGGTTGTTTCTAACATTTTGTTTGACGAAAGGTTGTATAACTAATAGGATACTATATTTTCAGTTAAAATACCGTATATCGTATTTCATATTTTATTAAGTAACTTGACAAGAGCAACGCAAGTAGGTACTAGCCCTTTGTACTCTTAAACAACGAAAGTGTAAGAAGAGATTTGATTCCTTGCTCATGAACATCTTAAAATTCTGTCTGGAAAATTGTGTGATCAGATTATTTAATAAATTTGCAAAACAAATAAATAGAAAGGATAATATTAATCATAATAATGAATAATGATGCTTGTTTTGCAAAAGTTATATTAAAACTGAGGATTAATGAAAAACTTAATATTTAATTCCACACATGCTATTAAATGTATGTTATTACTCGTAGAAAATGAAAGGCAGTAAATACTACAAGCATATGCTACGACATTTAAAGAAATATTTGCTTTTGCAACTTCTTGAAATATGTTCGTTGCCATTAGGTGCAGTTTTCATTTTCTTGGAACACATCAAAACACAACAATACTTAGAATCAATCCACACTTCAGTTATACAAAATAAACTTAAAACCTAGAATTATGTTCAATTTACTAAATTTTATTGTATATACACTCGTACATCCTTAAACACAACACTTCACTCGTATATTACACTACAAAACAATGGAAAAGGTAGAAGTTGTTTCTTATCACGCTCTTTTTAATCGATATTCCTTACTTTAGAAAGAAGAAAAGACATTTTAGGAACTGTCAATTTTTGTGCAATTAAAGAATAACTTGTGAAATAGGCCCTACTTTTTTGCATAATGTTCTTTCGATTAGCTTCAAAGCGACTCACTAACATATCGAGCCCTTGTAAGAAGAAATGAAAGTATGCTGAAATTGTGCTCCAATAGGTTATTTTTTTGGGTTATTTTCTGTGGCGATTAAAACGCAATTACTGTAGCTTTCTTTACTCCACGGGAAGACAACCAATACGTATTCACGCAACAGCAAATATTATATGGCAGCATTTTTTCCTATTAATCAGTAACACATACAAATTCGTTACATTTCCAAATGAAACTATATACATTAATTGGTTACTTCAAAAAAGTGCGGGGGCAGCTGCCCCCCTAATCGCCGCCCATGCCGGCCCCTATGTGGCTACGATCGATAGAGAAAAGCATTTATGTTTTCCTACGCCCAACAAGCAATAAAACTTAATATCCCAAACGGATCTGTCACGGCGACAGCCACAGACAAAAAAACAAATATGGCATTGACTAGGGATGCGCACGAGACGAATCCAGACAAGATTTTCCTGAGAAAATTCGGGTCGAGACACGGCTCTTCCAATAGAAAAATATACATTTTTCGAGTCGAGACATTACTTTTACAGCACATTTTCGAGATGAGACAGACACAAATTTTGTCTCGTGCGCATCCCTAGCATGGATCCCGCAAGCGCGAATGTATAAGTAACTTGAATTTCCTCTATACTTGTAATTTTACCCATTGTCTTTATTCCTTCTCAACAACCATTAGTGACAGTGTAGGTTTCCAGTGTTCTCCTGAGATCAAATTTTCCAGTTCTATTCCTTTATTAGCTATTAAAAAAAGACTACTGTTGATGACAACACAGATTTGTATTCATTCTTACCTTTGGTTGGGGAGGCTGTAGGACCCAAAATTTCCAACATATGTTGACCGCAAGAGCAATAAACATTTCTTCCTTCCGTAATGTGATGCACGGGGAAGGCGGGAAAACTCTGGTCCATTTGTGCTTTTGCTAGTACCTCAATTGATTCTTTTCTTGTCGGCGGAAGAAGAAACGCATTATTGGCATATTGCTGTCGGGTGCTCCGAGTTTCAATGGTAAGCTTAAATATAAAATCTTCCTCTTCATCTTTGTTGACAAAGAGGAAAGGGACCTTGCAAGCATATTTTCGAAATACACTCAGCCCTAGCCAGAAGGCATTACGTTTGGCAACATCGCACGGAAGCAAATGAATGCTGAATTGCATTCTAACCCATTCCTACTACCAGTCTTGGGAAGTAACGTAACGCAAGTAACGCGTTACTTTTTAAATAACGTTTCCTAGTAACGCGTTACATTTTTCCAAAGTAACTGTAACGGTAACGCGTTACAAATTTTTAAGTAACGTACCTAGTTTGCGTTACTTTTTTCGCGTTAAATCAGGGGTGCCCACAAGGGGGGCTATGACGCAAACTGCGTCATTAAAATATTTGGGGGGGTTAAAAATCTATATAAATATGTTTGAGATGGTGTAAAAATTTATCATAAAGATTTTTTTTTTTCATGGAAGAACACCTACGGATAGGCAATTGAGGGGGGTGCGTCATGGACATGAGGGGGGTGGGCACCACTGCGTTACATTTCGGGTGAGTAACTACAATATATGTATATTTTTTTCGGAAACAAATGTTTCTTTTATGTAAATGAATTTCTCAGAATGGAGCATGAACTACGTATGTCAGTGACCGACATACAAAGAAACAGATAAGATCATAGTGCCACTTGCTGTTTTTGGAAGATGAGGACAGCCTCAGGGAAATCACGTGTACTGATTGCAAGCACATAGAGGATTTTGTCGTAGATTTTGACAGTTCCAAATCAATACATTCAGTGATTGAACTACGAGTGCAATGGTACCGGTAATCTATTTTACTTTGATCGGTATTGTTTTTATACAGATGGAGAACGAATATATTTTATCGTTCGAACATTTGAAAGAATACTTTTTCTTAAGGCTAGTTTTAGACGGAAGCATTTATCGTAGCATTTCTCGTAGCAAAAATCGTATCATCGATATCCTACCGTGTAAAGTAGTAAATGCTATAGCATTTCCCATGTCATGGCATATCCTATGGCATTTCTTGCCGATAGAACCTGCTCTATTTCGTAGCATTTTCCATAGAATTTCTGCTCCGATTGCAGCGCCGTGGTGTGTTAAAAGGAAGCGAAAGATTTTGTATTAAATATCCATGCTCTTTGTTTTGTGTGGCAAATTGAATTGTAATAAAGAAAAATAAGGGAGTAGGGATACGATTATTATGTTGATTAAAAAATATGAGGAACATCATTGTTTGTATTATACAAAGTTAAAAGCGTACAGTTTCACTATACGAATCCACACAGAAATTCATTAAAAATAACTTTTCGTTTCATTTATTGTACCTTCAGCAATCATTTCTGAGGTGTGCTCTTGCATTCTCCGGTGCAGGTTCACTTTAACAGGTGGCAACGTGTAGTTTTACTATACGGATCCATAGTATAAGTAGTAGTAAGAGGAGGAGGAGGACGAGGAGTAAATATTAGTAGGAGTAGTAGTAGTAGTAGAAGTAGTAGTAGTAGTAGTAGTAGTAGTAGTAGTAGTAGTAGTAGTAGTAGTAGTAGTAGTAGTAGTAATAGTAGTAGTATGAGTAGGAGTAAGTAGTAGTAAGAGAAGTAGGAGTACTTAGTAACAGTAGCAGTAGGTGCAGTAATAGTAATAGTAGTAGTAGTAGGAATAGGAGTAGGAAGGAGTAGTAGTAGTAGTTGCAATAGGAGTTGTTGTAGTAGTAGTAGTCATAGTAGTGGGAACGGGTTAGAAGCCCCGAAGCGGTTGGTTGAGTTCTGTTCTCGATACAAAATGGGGAAATTACAGACTTGCCAAAATTTTATGGCAGCTTATTGAAGATTACGTGCATTTCAGGTTCGACTTTAATTTCTATATTTTCACGTAAATACGCATTTCAGATGTAAGTGCACACCATATTTCCATTACTTATACACTACTCTATTAAAATATTAAAAATTTCTTCTGTAAATTTTAAAATCTATGGATCTGTATAGTATAACTGTACCGTTAAAAGTCCTTTGTATCATAATAAGCATATGTGAAAAAGGGCTTTACAAGAAATAGTGACTGAAATATCTGTTTTTAGTTTTGGAGCCATAATTGCGCTCTTCTGCAGTGATTTGTTTCCTACGTCACGACAAAATGCTTATCAAAATGCTTCCGTGTAAAAGCACAATATACTTTTGATGCCATAGAATATTATACGAGATTTTTGGCAGCACATCTGCTACGAGAAATGCTACGATAAATGCTTTCGTCTAAAACTAGCCTAAAAGCTGAAGATGATGGTGGACAGAATTTAAAAGTAAAGTGGTACCCCGGCGGGAAATATTTATCAACAACTAGGGTGCCATAACCCTTTTAAGTTTTTTCGGTCGTTTTCGACCGATATTGTAGTGTCTTAAAGATTCGAGTAAAAGAGAACCAAGAATGCTGTTTAGTTCCGTTTCTTTTAATTTTCCAAGAGAGGGGGCATTCAAGAAAGCCGTGGAAGGGTCTATATGCTTCCGAGCGTCAGAACATAGGGGGGTATGACGTCATCAATTTACAAATTCCCTTTTTTAGGGAGGTCTAACTTCAACATTTTTTGGTGAGCTTCTCTTTAATCCTAGAATCCTAATATTTTCCATAAACAATCAGTGAACCCATTAGTTTTTATGAGAATTTTTCGGATCTCTTCGTCAACATAGAAGGGGGGTTCAGAGGGACAAAATGGTAAAAAAAAGGATATTTTTGACCAAAAATCGCACTTTCGCGATTCTTGCTCCACTCGGCTACATGATAGGGACATTTGAGTGGTACTTTCTGAAAGCCTACCCGATTCTGAAGAGAACGACGTATGAATCATCATCCTACGATAATTAGGGACGTGTCAGGAAATTTTTGAAGTTTGTACAGTATCCTTGGGAAATTTCGGAAATATTCGCAGAAGAAGAAAATATTTTTCCCGCCCTTCGTATTGAAGATAGGAGATTGGTATTTGGCACACGTAATTAGTACCATAAGTAACATTTTTTAAAGTGATTTGCAGATCTCCATGTTAACCCAGGGCTGCGCCAGAGGGCCCCAAAACGGGGAAAAAGGGATTTTTTCTCCAAAAATCCCTATTTTCCTCACTCGTAACCTCCTTAGGAACGTCCTAGGGACATGATGGTGATACCATCTAAAAGCCTACTCTAGTCTAAAGAGAACGACGTATGTATCATCCTACGATAATTAGAGACGTGTCAGGAAATTTTTGAAATTTGTATAGTATCCTTGGGAAATTCCGGAAATATTCGCAGAAGAGGAAAATATCCTGAATTTTTCCCGTCCTTAGTATTGAAGATAGGATATTGGTATTTGGCACAAGTAATTAGTACACTACGTAGTATTTTTGAAAGTAATTTCCATATCTCTATGTTTACCCAGGGCCGCACAAGAGGGCCCCAAAACGGGAAAAAAGGAATTTTTAAGCAAAAATCCCTATTTTACTCAAATTTTCCCTCCTTAGGGATGTCCGAGGGACATGAGGGTAATACAATCTGGAAGTCTACTCTATTCTGAAGAGAATGGCGTATGAATCGTGATTCTACGATAATTAGGGACGTGTCAAGAAATTTTTGAAATTTATATAGGGTATTCTGGGACATTCTGGGAATATTCGCAGAAGAGGAAAATATTTTTCCCGTCCTTAGTGTTGAAGATAGGAGATTGGTATTTGGCACAAGCAATTAGTACACTACCTAATATTTTTGAAAGTGATTTCTGGATCTCTATGTTTGCCCAGGGCCGCGCCAAAGGGCCCCAAACCGGAGAAAAAGGATTTTTTCAACAAAAATCTCTATTTTCCTCAATTTTTCCCTCCTTAGAGATGTCTGAGGGACATGCGGGTAGCACCATCTGCAAGGCTACTCCATTCTGAACAAAACGACGTATGGACCATGATTTTACGATCATTAGGGACGTGACAGAATTTTTTTTTAATTTGTAGGGTGCATTGTAGGGAATTTTTGGGCGTTTTTTTATGCTCTCTCAACATGGATAAAAAATTTTCCCGCCCTTACTATTCAAGACAGGAAATTCGAATTTGTCACAAGTAATTAGTACACTACGTAGTATTTTTCCAAATTTTTGGAGGTTTGTGCGCAGACCCGGTAGAGCCTCAGGGGGCCCCGAACTTTGAAGAAGTTTTTTTGGGCAAAAAAATCCTGATTTTCCCTCAAATAATTCCCTTCTGGTACATCATAGGGACATGTGAGTGGTACCATTTGAAAGGCTGTTCCATTCTGAGAAAAACGAGGTATGAACCATGATCCTAGGGTAAATAGGGATGACACTGTCGCTGCTTATCTGAGACTTAAGAAAAACGCCGAAAAAGGTAAGAATTTAAAAGGGATAATTAACGATATGCAGTAAAGGGTTAATATGAATAAACTGTGTTCTGATGAGTAGGCTTATTTTATTAGTGTAATGTTGGTATGTAATATTAGAGTTCCTTTAGATCAGTTTGCGTATTCTAAAGTCCCGTTGATTATAGAGTTTGGAACAACTAGCTTTAAAAAGCATGTATCGATTTTAGAGTTACTAGCAAGTTTTGATTCACTCCCAGTTCATGTGTTCTCATTTTATTAGTTGTAGTGTAATGTTTCTCTATATTCGGTATTTTTAATTTTACATAAAAGCATTGTTATTATTATATATAATTAGTTAAGCAGAATAATAATAAGCAACCATTTTTTTTAACGCACTGCCGTGTCGTGACAAAACGCTGTAACTTTGGCGGAGCAGTTTTGCGAAAAAGAGCCGTAAAGTTTTCATCCGAAAATGTGATCTGTATCGTGTAGAACCAGTGTATCTTGACTTTGGAAACACGTGGTTACATGTAATGTTACGTAAATGCATGTTGTGTGATTAAATTTGGTGAAAATTGATTGGTTGACCATTATTGCCTAGTTACACTGGTTCTACACGATACAGATCACATTTTCGGACGAAAACTTTACGGCTCATTTTCGCAAAACTTCTCCGCCAAAGTTACAGCGTTTTGTCACGACACGGCAGCGCATAGGAATGGACACGAGTCAAGCTAATATTCGACTCAAATTCAAATCGAGTTACGAGTCGAGTCCAAGGTAATATTCTCGAGTCGAGTTCCGAGCCGATTCATTGTTTTTGGAGTCAAGTTTCTAGTCGAGTCGAGTCGAGTTTGTAAATAGCTCGCTCGTTTTAACTCGTTTTGAAATCATGTCCTGATTACACTGGAAAGCAAAAGCCATGAGAAATGTAAGCTAAGCAGTGTTATATGGAATACCTTTAGTGTTGCTTACGAAAGGGGACACTGCTCACATCTCGTCTCGTCTCGATAAAGAGACTACAAGATATTTTTTATAACAAGCTCAGCTCGGCTCGGCTCAACTGAGCCGATGGCTCGAGCCGGCTCCCTTGGGGTGAACCATCGACTCGAGCTGGCTTGGTTGGGATGAGCCATCTGCTCGGTTCGGCTCAACTGAGTCGAGGGCTCTAGCCGACTCGGTTGGGTGACCTGTTGGCTCGGCTCACTTTTCGGTTCGGGTCGATAGTGAATGAGCTGTGAGCCGAGTTGGTCGTTGACAATTCTAAACCCGGGCCAAGCAGTTTTGAAGATATTTGGCCAGTGCCCTATAACTTTTAACAATGTTTGGCTCGAGCCCGAATGCTCAACCTAGACCATCAACCCAAACTTAGAAGCTCGTGAACAATGTCCTTGACTCCTAGACTTCACGACTACCGAGGTTAGCAATCAAGTAGTTTTTTTTTAGTATTCAAATACAAACCGCCTATCTTCCATATTTATACACAGTGTTGTTAATAATAATAATAATAATAATAATAATAATAATAATAATAATAATAATAATAAGTAGTAGTAGTAGTAGTAGTAGTAGTAGTAATAGTATAATTGATAATAATTATATTACTTATGTAAGATACTTGAAGAGAGTTCTCGAAACTACACGTCGGATTTGGCTCGACTCGACTCGAAACTTGACCCGAATTCGAGTCGAATTGGAGGAAATTTTTCGAGCCGAGTTCTCAGGTCGAGCTCAAAGATGTATGTTTCTAGTCGAATCGAGTTTAAAAGAAAACTCGCTCGAACTCGCTCGTGCCCATCCCTACGAGTAACGAAGTATGGCATTTTAGTCAATGTTACATCATATGAAAATATTCATATAGCTGTCAAGTAAAAATTTGTCCTTCCATTTACATAAAGCGATTCAGAACGTGCAATAATAATAATAATAATAATAATAATAATAATAATAATAATAATAATAATAATAATAATAGCGGTAGTAATAGTAGTACGGAAAATTGAAGTAATACGATTTTTTTCACATATTCAAAGTTTCGGACCTAAAAGTAACGCGTTACATTTTAGGAGAAAGCAAAGTAACTTGTAACGCGTTACATTTTTACAAGTAACTCACCCAACACTGCCTACTACTACTACTTTTGCTACGGATCTGTATAAGTACAAGGGCAGACTTATTTTAATGACAGAAATTTAATGAAAATTTTAAAAAATAATCGTTAAATCACTTTTTCAATATTATTTTTAATCTCATTTTAACGAAAGAAGTGTTATAATTTAAAAAAAAATAACAAACAAAAAAGCTTTGTTTAAGCAGAGCTTCAACCTTCGCCAACAACGATTTCTCTTACTAGCATGTTGCGCTAGATCACTCGGATACCAGGGCAGACATAATGTGGTGTTTACTTTGTGCTATATGTAAATCATGACTCGTGATGTTACCAACAGGATCGCGATATAAACATCATTCATTTTTCCTACATTGTTGCCAAGCGTAACCCCGTTCACACTGCCTTGTGGCTAGAGTTCAGTGTATTTCGAAAATACGCACCTTGCAAATATACTACAGACCTTGAAACAACACGCATCTTTGGTTTTGTTTTCTTGCCAGATTCGTTTAAAACCCCCCAAAACGGTATTTTTATGCGAGTAGCGAGCACAAACAAATACAGCCTCATGTACGGGAAAGAAGGAAAGGGAAGTGAGACAGAAGAAGCGTCATCCAAACTTAGAAAACAGAATACTCTAAGAGTGTGATTTTAAATATTTTCTATGATAAAGGAACTATGTACAGAGAGGGGAAAACCACTATCCCTGGTTGGGACGACATTAGTTAAACTAGAAGCCGGGATGATTTTTACAGAGGGGGGAATCCCAGGCATCCCCCCTACAAATCGAACACTGATTTGTTTGTAGTATATTCGAAGCTACTGTCGAATATTGTGTAGTCATGTAATTGCAAACGTCCGTGAGTTGCTACATGTTTCTTGTAGAGCACTAAGGATCTCCTGTAAATGCAGTGGCGGATCTAGAGCGTAATAACTGGAAGGGCAGCCAGACTCCAAACTATGATAGATAATCATTCAAAAATTTATAAATAATAAGTTCAACTATTTTTGTCGCTCAAAAGAGTGGGAGGCTTAGGCCCCTGGCCAGATCCGCAACTGTGCAAATGATAGACAGGAAATTTTCTATTGAGGGGTGGCTTTCAATTCCGTGCGAATAGCCAGATAAATTTATGTATTGAGGGTAAGTTTGTACTTTTCGTAGTTAAGCGTAGGGGTATAAATTTCCACTCCAACAAAGGTCCACATTCAGTGCGCCTTTGGAAGCATCCGTGTAGATAAAAATAGAGTGGTGGGATTGAATATGGTGTTCCCAGAGATGGCGTACTATCTGAGGCTGCGTGGATCAAAGGCATTTGAAGGGGACTACTGGTTACTTAAGTCTAGGTATATAAGGTTTCCAAACTGAGCAATATGAGTAGTAGTTATGGTCCTCGATATAATTGGTTTAACCAAATATGAATACTAGCATCTGCTCCATATATGATAGAGCGACTGGTGTGATATTAATATTGTATGGGAGTTGTAGTTTGGGTAATAATAGTGAAGAGGTGTAGTAAATCTGCTGAAGGAGGAATTTCTTCGCCATAAAATGTTTTCACAATAAAAGGGATTATTTCAGCGTCTTCCAATAGTGCTGAAGAGAGCGCAGTCTTTGGTTGTCGGAACATAATTCGCTGTGTTGTTGCCTGGAGGCGGATGTGAAATTCCTTGATTGCTTTAGGTAGAGGAAAGAGCAAAACTCTCCCATATTGGAGTCTGGTCTCAACATATTGCGTGGAGACTTGTTCGAAGAAAGATACGTCCAATCCCCCAACCTTTGTGGTTGATGGAAGACATCAACTTAAAGTACGGTTGGGCTCTGAGTGCTATTGCCTTGAGATGATGTTTCCAATTAAATTTGGAATCCAGATGAAATGCAAGGTATTGTAAGGTAGGTGTAGGTATATTTTCCAAGAGATCGATCGGGGGATGAACATGTTTTCGGATGCAGAGTGTGCAAGAAGTTTTCGCCCCATTAACATGACATATCATTATTCGAGGTCCAGATATGAAGCTCTAGGAGAGTATCATATAGAATACGTAGCCCTTTTACTAATTATTTATTAGTTTTGAATATAGAAAGATGTCGTCATAGTATTATTGGATACGAACCATTCTCCGAAATTGTTGGTGAGAATGTGTGTGCTTATATAAACACAGTATTGAACAAGACTGGCACCTTAAGGAATTTGTAGGGATGTTTAGCGGTAAGTAAAGTATCTATTGTTGTATTTGATACAGACGCAACGCTGGAGTAACCAATTACAACGGAAACGGATAAAAGGTGTTGAAATTTGAAGGTGTACTTCGTTCAAGGATGATGGAATAATATGCATGTTCTAGATCCAGCGTAGCAACAAGTAAGTACTGTCGGTTTTCCAGATATCAAGAAGGAGGGTGGGAACAGCCACGGAATGACAAGCCTACTAGATACCCAGTTAATATGGGTGGAAATAAGGTGTCAGTTCAACTTAGAGATGAGCTTCTCAAAAACTTTACTAAGCACGTAATAAGAATAATTCTGAGCCGTCTCGTGTGTTTTATGTGGTTTAAGGATAGGGACTACCACTAATTCTTTTCAAGAAAGTAAAATGTATCCTATACTCAAATTTGAGTTAAGGCACATTCTGTAATTAAGAGAGATTGAATGATCCATCGATCATTTAATGGGGCAGGAGTCGTAAGAAGACGATGGCAGTCCAGAGCAGCTGGCCATACGTGTTTAAAGCTCGTGGAAGAGATCCTTCAATTTGGTTATGTATAAATGTCCAAATGAAACAGATAGACTGTCGATGGAGCGTAGCACAAAATTGTTGCCAATGCTGTTTTCGGCCTGGTGAACATAATGTTCATACTTTGCCTGAAACTATTGATACAGCACATAAGTTCGTTGATTTTTCTCCTTCAAGAAAGCTTTTTACATCTTTTTACAATCATTGAGAAATTGTTGGCAACGCCTGTTTTTCCAAGGAAAAATGGGTCTGGACGCTCTACGCGAGATTCGTCGGGAGGAGGGGGGGGGGAATTAAGAATGAGAGAAGGTGCTGAGATTCCTGCCTTACAATATCTATGAAATGCGATATATTGATGAGAGGTGTTTGGAAAGTTTGCCTGTCGCATTCTGATAGTTTGTAGAGTTACATGATTGAGAGATGCGATGACTGATAGTAAAGAATGGTCGAATTACTAAGGTGTGCTCGGAAAGCAATTTCTTCAAGTGTAGTAAAATAGGAAAATAATAGTTGCCACCGGTATATCCGTATAAACCAGCTGTGGTTTTGTAAAGAGTAGAATTAATGATAGTGATGTCACATGCACTGGGATATCCATTTAAATTCGGAGGGCGCGTAGCAGTGCCATCGTTGGCGATTAGGAGATTTGTATTGTCCATCGCAGCGAGATTTCTGTCAGCTACGTTGGTGTAACAATTGTTCCACAGCACACCTCTACAATTGAAATGGCTTCCAATGACGCAGAAATCCTGGATTGAAATAAAGAACTGTTGCCAGGACATAGTGGTGGAGGACTGTTAGATGGAGCATAAATATTGTTGAAAGTTAATCCAGCACGTAGCACTCCCAGAATTTATAGTTTTGATGAGGCAGTTTGTGGTAGAGTAGAGAGATCCTAAGCAGGTAGTGAGTCAGGTGTGGATACCGAAGCCACCGAAGTGGTTATTTCGAGGGCAGTGATAAACTCGATATCCACGAGGTCATACGGTGTGCTCAATACGAGGCCAAGTTTCTTGTAGCAGTATGATGGCTGGCTGCAGGTTAGCATCCACTGCTCGTTGTAGTGATGGAAGGTATGAGAAAATAAGTTCACGTTTTTCATGTTTTCGGCAGCCTATAACTCCGAAAGGAAGCATTTGTACACCCAGGTTGGTATATACTTTTCGTCTTATCTTGATGTCAGGAATTACCTCCCAAACGTTGTCGGTGTTGTTTTGAAACACACTGTATATACATGCAAAATAATTTTCCAGTATAAACTACGTAAGATTATCCGACTTTGGCAAAATATAGCGTATATTTTCTCTTAGCCGTTTTGTTTATCCTTATTACTTGCTATTGAAATCTGTAAAAGAGAAGCACGTAAAAAATATCAAGTTTCCCAGAACTTACAAATTTCCTTTATTTACGGTTTATAGATGATTTCTTTTCTTAATACTCTGAATCGTTAAAAAAAAAAACTTGTCGTTCTCTTACCCTTTTTGTTCAATAAAGATCAACATTGATACCGGAAGTAGTAATAAATTTCTACTACTTCCAATCTCAGTAGACAAATACAAGTAGAGATCTTTTCTTCAGTTGCTGAACCCATTCCAATAAACTGCTTGTAGCTATCTATTACCGTTTTTGTTTTATAATGATCAACGTTCAAATAGGAAATAGTTGATTTTTATCACTTCTGGTTTGAATAACAAGTAAACGGATGAGATGGAATAATTATTGGGACCTGAATCGATTCAAAAATACCGTTCATTAATATTTTTTACCGCTTTTGCTGCAATACATATCCACAGACTGACTGATGGACATGGGAATTCTATACGGCTAGTTTAGGACGGAAGCATTTATCGTAGCAGATGTGCTGCCAAAAATCTCGTATAATATTCTATGGCATCAAAAGTATATGGTGCTTTTACATGGTAGCATTTTGATTAACATCTTGTCGTGACTTAGCAAACAAACCACTGGAGAAGAGCGCAATTATGGCTTCGAAACTAAAAACAGAGATTTCAGTCGCTATTTCTTTTAAAGCCCTTCGTCGCATATGCTTATAACGATAGAAAGGACTTTTAACTTTGTACAAACAAGGATGCTCCTCATCAGTGTTTCTTTCAGAAAAAATATTTCGGGGGGAGAGGCACTTAGGATTCCGGGGGGCACTGCTAGTACTATTCTATTATAGACGTGTTATTTTGGTCTCTTCTGGGGGGGGCACTCTCAGAGCTCCGGGGAGCAGTGTCCCCCAAAAACATGCCTGGAAGAAACACTGCTTCTCATATTTTTCAATCAGCGTAATAATAGCATCCCTACTCCAACTCACTTTTCTTTACTACAATTCAATTTCCCACACAAAACAAAGGGCATGGATATTTGGCACAAATCTTTCGCTTCCTTTTAACAGACCACGGCGCTGCAATCGGACAGAAATGCTGGAGAAGATGCTACGGAATAGAGCAGCTCTATCGACAAGAAATGCCATAGGATATGCCATGGCATGGGAAATACTATACCATTTGCTACTTTACATGGTAGGATATCAATGATACGATTTTTGCTGCGAGAAATGCTACGATAAATGCTTCCGTCTAAAACTAGCCTAAGACTTCCGGTACTTACGTATAGCATAGTAAGTCAGTCTAAAAACTGTGATGTTTGTGCCTTTTTGTTACATGTGCAACGATCTATTGTAGATTAAATTGTGTTTCACTAATGATAATGCAGAGGAAATTATCGTTTTTTGAAATGAAATGTTTGTTTTACGTCCCACGATTATGCCGGTTAGGTTAAAGGAGACGATGATTATGAGAAATGAATGGAGTGAATAAAGTGGGAGGAAACGGAAGAACCCCGAGAAAACAAACGAATATGGTGTTTGTCCGCCACGAAGTTCACTTGACGCGAGCTGGGATCGAATCAAAGACCTCACGCACCAGAGATGAACGCTCTACCACTGAGCCACCGCGGCCAGATTGATTTTTCAATGTGGTGTCAGATTTAAAATGTTCGTATGTTCTTCAGAATAATTTCTGATACACTATTTTGTGAACCTAAAACTACAGGAGTTTCGTTGATGATGAAAAATATTCCCCTTCTGTGCTTTCTCGATTTGTAGATGTACTTAAATTTAGAAAAGCAGTATTTCAATGCACTTGAAACTAAATGAGCAACTCTAAATAAAGAATCGGTCATAATATCTGCTAATTTAACGATGAAAATATTTTCTAGTTCTTGTCCTTGTTTATCATATCTGTAACATTATACTTGCTTGTGGTTCATTCTGTGTAGCTTTTGATGTATCTTCAGATTTAATATGTTGGAAACAGGGGAGAGGAGAAATGCAAAGCGCCAGGACAGAAGAAGAATACTGAAAATGCATTGTTGGTAGTAGCAATTACTGTTTCTCTGCACATATTTAATATATATAAAATTTCTCTCAATGTACACCCATGTCCAAAATTATTGTCGCATATCTATAACTGCCTCCTTGTAAGAATCTAATTTGATAATGATTTTGCAGGGTACTTTTAATACTGATACCATGTGTATAATCGAAAATGTATATTTGTGGTAAATTTCATAGGAAAAGAATTATAAATACGAAAATTATAATTAGTAAAATAAAATGTTGCTAAATGGACAAGAAAATTTTATTTTCGTTTTATTTTTCTAATTTACTGCTCTTCTGACATGAAATTTTCTACATACATGTCTTTACCTATTATACAGATACTAACATTATAAGAAATACCGGGCGAATTCATTATCAAATTATATTCCTAGAACAACATAATTATAGATATGCGACAATAATTTTGGACATGAGTGTACAAGGTAAGTTCTTAATTTTAGGTTATACGAAGTCACGTTTCTACCAATGCTTCAATATCTTTATATATTTAAACCTTTTCTATGATCACCTGAAGCTGTGGAAACCAGAAAACTCAATAAAAATAAAATTCAACTCAACTTATTCTGAAATTCTTCATTTTTCATAAAGGTTACAGCGAGTAAAATTCATATACATTATTCCGCTAGGGAAATCACAAAGAAAGGACCACTGCAGATAAAGGCAACACACAATGGAAACAAAATTCAATATTACAGACTTCACAAATAGGTAAATAAAAATGTAATAAAACAATTTACCACAAGAATAACACACACACAGTAAATTTCAAACATTATATTGAATCAAATATTCACATCAAATGTCTTTTCTCAAATTTCTAGTAATATACTTTTTATGATTTTTATTGGCGTCTTAATTTACTTTCTGTCAGCTAATAACGAATAGTCGCTATTAAATAATGTAACTTTCAATAAATTCACGGTACTTTCAAATGAAATGTACGTTCTGTAAAGCTGACAGCTGTACCAGCAAGTCCAAGATGGTGGTGTCGCTAATGCTCGCTTAAGTGCAAGAGAGAGTTGTGGATATCTGTCACGGGTTTCAGAAATACTTGAGGAATACGAGAAAGTAGCGCAAAGATGGATCATAGTTCCGTTCAAGCGAACTGCTAACTTTCTAATGTGGCGTTAAGAACAAGAGGCCACGGAAGTATTAAAAGAAGGGGAGGGGCGCATTGATTTTTAGCATAGAAACCTAAGGACTCACGAAACTAGTTCCACGATCACCCTACTGCAACGTTTCGTCAATACGTTAACCATCCCCATCCAGCTCCAAATGTGTTCTCTTATGACTTTCGTGGACACATAATGCTAAAAAATGCTGAAGCAGCGGTCTGCACAGCAACAAGCATACAAAATCGAAGAACTGGTGTACTATTAGAATCTCTGCCTTAATGTTGGCGAAACTTATTTGACAACTGAGCATGTATAGTATCGACATACAATGAATGTATGATGCAGTAAACAAGTGTATTATCGATGTTTGTACTAAGTTTCATTTGAATGTACCTTATTGATGATAGTATTCATATTTTTTTTTTAAAAAAAAGTATTTTTTATGCATATACAACACCACCAATCTATACGTAAGCCCAATAAACAGTACTCAATAAGCTCTGCAGAGAATGAATATACAGAATCAGAAATAACACTTAACAATAACGCATTTGCCATACAGGTTTGAAAATAAATATGAAAAAATATGTAAAAAAATAACATGTGCTACTATGGAACCTGAGAATCAAAGACACTCTTTATTAAATAATACTTCCAATATTGTTATATGATACATTCTATATAATTTCTAGTCCTCTATCAAAGCTTTAAATAATATATTTCTTTTTCTACCTCCTCTCTTCACCACACTTATTATACACCATAATACTTCAGTGGTCACCACATTATAATATATATCGGCAGCTGATTCAATTGCATGTAATTATTTTATTACCCATGTATGTATATATAATAGTAATAATAATAATAATGAAGAATTTGGATTTCTTTGGCATAGATTAAGATTTGGTGACCCTGTAGCTTATTCAGGGCCACCATATTTGAGATTCTCCACTTGCATTTCAGTATTTAAAGCTAGATGTTAAAAAAAAAATGTTACTGGTTAAGAATTAAAATATGGAAATATACGTACAGTTCTTTTTCTAAAAAATTGTACTCGAAATGTTCTTCTAACACAGTTATTGTCACACAAATAATACTTAAAAATTTCAACTTCTTGTTCTTGTCAAGTATTTGGTAGTCACCCTAGTAAAGTTCATTTAACGCCATTATATTAAGGGTATGTATACATATCTATGTGTTACGTTACGTTATAGAGCTACAGTACAATATGTAATCTTTTATTTTGGAGATGAAATCCCATGAAAAAACAGACTAGACTACATGGTCCCAGGTGATATCAGTTTCGATATATACATGCAAATTACACACACACGTACAAAACATACACACTTAACTTCTATAACACATCACTCAGTACTTCACACATACAAGCAAACAAACAGAACTCCTTTGATAGTAAACCCACAAAAATCACTTGTTACCCATTTTTACGCCAGAAAAATGGAGACAAGACAGCAATAATTATAGATGTTGTGTAACTAGCGTATATTTAAGGTAGAAAATAATATATTAACAATATTTATTGGCTTTATAAATATCTACCTCCGCCGCACTATCATCAACCCCGAAGTTAAGTACCATCAACAAAGAAATCATTCCAGCTTAGTCTAAAGGACTACTTTTCATACTTCAGTACTAATACTTTTAAGGCAAGGATTAAGACAACAACTAATTGAGCGAAGTCATTTCATATATTTTGGAAACACCCACGCTGGTCAAAAAGACATTAAGAAAACTTTCACAATTTGATTTATTATTATTTTTCATCAACTTGTTAATCTGGAGGTAGAATGCAAGAGCTGATATGTAATCGTGGACTGCACTACACCTTCTGCCTCCATAAGGACCCTGGATACCATCAGAAGAATTCATCTTTCTCCTCACGAAGGCAAGACAACGGGACTCCAGTCGAGAGGTCGTCGGACATGCCTCGGTGGATAGGCAAATCTTTAATCCGTCGACTGACGAAATAGTGAGGTTCCTTGTCTAGGGCGGTTGACTGAAACGAAGCAAATAAACCACTAATAAATCGTACATTTACAAAATTAGTCATTTACTGGCCTATTACTTTTTACGAAGATATTCCAGCTAACCTTATTATACAAATTAATGCAATTAAAATAATAATAGTACAGTAATATAATATAAGAAAACAAGACTTTAAGTAATATTTACAATACAATTTTTAAATAATTGTGAAAAAAAAGCGTGACGCACGTTTACTAACTACAATAGAACTCTTATTTGGATCAAGACGTAAATTTACTATACACTAAATCTGACTGAATGTAAAAAACTCTCAATTTTTCTACAATACTAACAAAACGTATCATTACTAGTAACTATAAATAACAACTCAATTACTTTTTAAATCTGATAGAAAACCAAATTATCTGTAGCTATTGGTAGAAACCTTCTAAATTTATTGCTGGTCCTCATGTATCCGAAAGGGCATCTCCAGTGATTCCTTACTTTCTTGACCTGTGATACCAGGGTGATATAGGTACGTAGAGAATCGGTAGGCTCTGTAGGTCACGAAAACGTTGGTTTCGGTGTCACAAAGTGAGGTATGTTCCAACAGAAGTCGTAAAACCTATCGACGGTCCCGACAATGTACTCACTTCTCGGGTCACTGTGCTTCACTGGTGAGGCTTCCGGTGGGAATCTTTGGTTCTATCTTCATCTGACCCTGTTGCGTAATTCTATGCTGCATTATTACCCATGAAACTAGCCCCATTATCAAATGGGATCGTCACAAGAAGTGACGAGAACCGCAGATTGCTTACTTATGGG